>NC_081346.1:62757474-62831045 GCF_029784015.1 Lycium ferocissimum | reverse complement strand
AAGTATTCCCGGGAAAAAAAAATCGTGTATGCAAGCCTGAGCGGGAAGGGATGAAGAGCGGGGAAAAAACCGGTCTTTCCGGAGTTGGGCACTCCGGGCCCGTTCAAAAAAGGGAAGCAAATCGAGGTCCGGATCTGACAAACTCCGCATCAAAACCCCAGGGTTTCTCCATGACCGGGATCGTGGCCGTTAGCCCCAACGCAAAATTTGCCACGTGTTAAGGCAGATTAGCGTCGCATTATGTAGGCAAATCGTACGGGTGTCGGGGCAGTACGACCTGTCCTTTTAGGGTTTTCTTTATTCTAAAAGGGCTTTATGTTGTATCACAGGCTTGTAAGACAAGAAAGCTATAAATAGGGGGCATTTCCCTACTTTTATGGGTTGGTTTCTTGAGATCTAGAATATTGTAATAGCAAAAAATACATTAAAGCATTGTCTTTCTTTCTCTTTAGTCCGAATCTGTGGAGCTGTGTTCTTTTATTCGATATCATATTAGCTTTAATCATTAATGTTTACATCTTAACTCAAGTTGTTGATACATATCTTCATATACACATTCTTACCTTGAACACGAGTTCATATACGTTCCATATTAGCCAAATATAGATTGAAATTGATCCACGTATCCTACACCTCACTTACAAATTCAATTGATTACCTAAAATCGGGGTAAACACTATCATTTTGGCTAATCAAGATCATGTTTTAATAGCATTAACTGAGCATTACTGGAGTAATTAAAACCTTACTACAGTAAACTAAAATTGTACAGAATGGAAGAAATTTTTTAAGTGTTTTTAACATATAGCACTTAAATGGAAAAAATGCCAAAAAAAGGAGATAAAAGATAAATATGTTTCTTGGCCATAGAGAGGTGCCACATCACTTTGTCTATGCTTAGCTTTATATATAGATATATAGATTCTCTCTTAGGAAAAAAAAACATCCTTGAGTGATTAGGAGTTTCTAAAGTCCAAATTTAAATGCTTAGTTTGACTAGATACGGAGTTTAAGAAATATATGAATACTTTTCAATCTTATGATTCTAAATTAAAAATGTATTGTACTATAATGTATTAAAGTGTTCTAATGTTTGAATTATCAACTTACTAAATATACAAAGAGACACTTTCTTTTTGAGACACACTGAAAAGGAAAGTAAGACACTTAAATTGAGACGGAGGCCGTACTACTACATATGTATACCCTCCGTCCCAATACAAATGTCTTACTTTCTTTTTCGGTGTGTCTCAAAAAGAGAGTGTCTCTTTGGATATTTTAAAGATAAACCCGTGTCCTCCTAGCATTCTTCTGAATACTGTAATTTTTCAGTCGTCTTGTTTCGTTTTTAGTCATCATAGGAACATTTCAATAGCTACTAAAATGTAAACAACTTCAATTTGGTTCAGTATGTACACGAAGACCAAGGGTAAATTCTATCGATGGTCATTAAATACTTTACCAACCAAGTAGGTTAGTCGATCTTTCATCAAAAAATTCAGGTTTGGTGCGCTGTGACTTTACTTTTTACACCATCAGGTAATCTTAAGGAAAGTTGAATCCTACTTGTACTCTATTCAAAACCATTCCCTAATTTTACAATTAACCAAATTATTTCCTTCTCCAACATTGTTTACAGTTTTGGTTTTTTATCATCATTGTTTTTTGAAGTATATAGTAAACTCTTCGGACATTATGAACCGTGTAACAAGTAATTCTTCAACATCTCAAAGAGTTTAAATTTGGTGCATCGTCAGTGTATCAAACTTTTTACACCATCAGGTATTATTAACCTGATATAGTAGGTTACTAATTTTTTCCTAATTCTTTGGTTGAACCAGAATTCACTAAAGTTCATTCTGGTGTGAAGCTTAGAGATGTTGTCCTAATTCTTGGGCATCCAGGAAACATAAAAAGGGGAGGGGTGACTATTTATCCCACATCATTCGTAGTCTTATCTCGTTGTCTTCATATGTTACCATCACCGAAAGGTGCTCAGTTGGATACAACTAAGGTGGCTTTGCGAGTTAGTCAGAATGCTTCTATTGTCACAACTACAAATCATCGTGTTGGAAAGTTTGAGGCCGAATTCTATGACAAGATGGTTTTGGAAGGCACGCTTCTATTGTCACAACTACTGATCATCATGCTGGAAAGTTTGAGGACAAATTCTATGACAAGATTCTTGAAGAAGAAATAGGAGGTGTTAGAGGGCATTTTGGAACAACAAAGGCTGGTTTCCAATCTTGACGAGAAAAGTTTCACAAGTGGCGGTGAGATTGCTTCCTTTTGACCATGATGATTACTTCATCCTCAAGATTTAAATTTTGATAAGATCGTGTTAGGGCAGTTGGGGCTTCTCTTTGGTGTCCAATAGAACAGAATGGTGTTTATCTGGAAACGTCCTTCCCATTATGTTCAATGAATTTACTGTATGCTTTTATTGTTGTAAGCTAACAATGTTTTGTTTATGGATAAGTTAAGCAAACATATTTATTACTCCCTATGTCCCCATTTATATGATACTTTTCGAGAGTCAATTTGACGACTAAACTTTAAAGCTAAATCGAATTAGATTAACTCAATTTTTTAATATTAAAATTTATATATTTGAAAACTACATGAAAAGTACTATAAGTTTCAACTTTTATCATATCAATTTGGTGAAAATATACATCTTAAAATGTTGGTTAAAGGTAATGCAGTTTGAATCTCGGGAAGCGAAAAATATTGCATAAATTGGGAGAGAAGGAGTAGGTTATGTTAAGCTGCTAGTTTCCAAAAAGAGAAAAGCAACTAAGGCAAATGCACCATACACCATACAACAGCTCTAAAATCATATAATGCTGCGAAGTATGAAGCATACACCATACAATAGCTCACTAAGGCAAAACTGAAAAGCTCTGGCAGAGCGAGTAAAGTTAAAAATCAAAAGATGGAATATAAGCATCTAATTAAAGAGATATATTTAGTTAAACATAAAAGTGTATAGGTTGCAAATTTAAATATGCTCACGTGCATGATATATGATTAAATCAATCTCAAACATTCAATCCATAGAAAGGTTCAAGCAGAAGTGTAGAACTATGATGCAAGCTATGCATCCACTAATGAGGGACCTGATTGTCTACCAGTTCCCTTATGCAGTGTAATAAGTAAATAGACAGGATATTACCGTGAAAAAATCTTTGCTCAAGGGATTAAAAATCACGACCTACCACGTAGGATTTCAACTCCACTACACCGAGCAACTTCAGATTACAACCTCTTGCAATCTAGGAATTAAACCCTTAATCCCTCACCCTTACAATAATCCTATTATAAGCTACACTTGACTAACTCTAGTCAAAGACATTCCAATACAAGTAGACTAACTCTAGCCTATTGTACCACTCAAAAACTTGTGAAGATAACTTCCTACAAGCATCTTTGAGAATTCAAAATACCTACAAACAGGTTCTTATCATAGAAGAGTAGGTTTACAATTTAAAGATTAAACAAAGAAAGACACACTACAACCTAAAGAACATTGACATAATCTGGTGTCTAGATCAGGTCCTTCAGCTTGTGAGTGAATTTATTCTTGAGAGCACTTCAGAACTCGTGGCAGCAAGGTTTGCACAAGATAATTTAGGTTTTCAAGTGATACACAATATGTTGGAACATGTTGTATATATATCGGGGAGCATGTGGGTGTGATAAAGACCACTCATCCCATGTTTGACTTAAAGCATGGGCGCAAAGACAATCCATCTTGTTGTGCGATGAGCGTAAGCCTTTACAAATACATCGTCGATCGTACGTACGTATAGAGCGATCATGAACCAGGTCTCTCTCTATTTCTCCAGTAGTTTGACAATCATCAAAACGTAGAATACACTTTGTCTTATCAAACTAATACATCATCAACACACAAAAGAGGTAGCATCATCAGTCACAAAGAATTCAGCAGTTCTGAACACTTAAAGCAACACAAATATGTCCTAAAATCCAGGTCCAAATAGAAAACATTAGTAGTCACAAACTAAGTCTTAAATCCATAATCAAACGTAACACTAGCAATCACAAATTAAGTCTAAAATTCACCAAATTCATAACATAAACTTAAAACGCGATGCCTCTCTTTCTTTAGATGAAGCTCACGACATCTCTCAATATACCTCCTTAAATTAAATGCCTTTTTTCCAATATACGCAACGATCCTACCACATGTCGTGCACTCTGCTCTACGTGGCAAAGGCAACATCTTAGCCCCAAGAGCAAGGATGTCTTCCTCTGCGTCTCCTGCTATGGATGTGTCTAATCCCATTGACTCTTTTTGAGTAAGATGCACTTCTTCATCTTCATTATCTTTAACTACCTCAAAATGTTCCCAAACATATGTGTGAGTTTTAGGAGCACGAGGCATGGTTGAACTCGAACCTAATGCAAAGTAAGATAAAACCCAAAGTTAGAATATAATATTCCAAATAAAAGAACAAAATTACAAAAGAATATCACCAAACAAATAGAGTATTAAACTCACCACTAGAGGCAATTTCAGATACAGAGT
This sequence comes from Lycium ferocissimum, assembly GCF_029784015.1. Classification (NCBI taxonomy): domain Eukaryota; kingdom Viridiplantae; phylum Streptophyta; class Magnoliopsida; order Solanales; family Solanaceae; genus Lycium; species Lycium ferocissimum. The sequence continues at coordinate 62,826,493 of NC_081346.1, read as the reverse complement.
CCAGGAACTCTTTTATTGAGACCAAATTGTTTCTTCCCCCCCTCCCGCTATTACTACTACAAAGAGACTATCCGCGGCAAGAGATGAACTAGGACCGGAGTCGTTCAAAGCGAAAGAAGTTTCGATCACAACTTCTAAAAGAAGAGAAAAGAGAAGAGGGGCAAGGGCGGCAAGACCAGAGAAGGAGCTAAGACCGCTTAGGCCTTTTACTAATGCCCCCACACTAAAAGAGAGAAATCTATGTAACTTTGGATCTTTGCAGCAGTTTCCGAAAAGACTAGTAGCGCCTATTCCTTGCTTATTCAAGAAATTGAATTACTCGAGTTAAGTGAGGAAGTTTTAGTAAAACGCTTAAACGCAGACTGACTTTTTCTCGCACCTCACTTTTCATGCAAAGAGTCATTCTTTTTGGCAGCTATCTAATACCGGTCAAGAGCTGCCAGTGGACGAACTTTCATCAATTCTCAATTACATGACAGATCACATTTCGAATGCTCAAAAGTTGTACACTACTCTTCCAGGTCAAGTTGCTTTACAGATTATGTCCATAAGTATTGGTTGTGAAGATAGAAAAGACTATGCTATATGGAATGAGACTGAAGATGGGAAATTTTCAAATGGTTCTGCATGGGATTTGATCAGAAAACGCAGGAACAATAATGATTTCATGGGCAAATTATGGCACAATGCCATTCCATTTAAGATGTCCTTCATCTGTTAGAGAATGTTTCTCAATAAACTGCCATTTCCTAGAGCCTTGATGCATAACAAGTATCTCGGGAAGTAGTGAATTGTGTATGTCGCTACGTGCCTCAACATGATGATGTACAACATGTTTTCATAAAAGGTAGTGCCGCCGATTGTATATGGAAGGCTATGGGAGCACATCTTGGGATTAATCATCAACATGGGCCAATAAGAACTATTTTTTGTAACTGGTGGAACACTAGAACTTATAACATAGTCCATAAGTTAGTGATCCAAGCTCTTCCAATCTTGATTTGTTGGGAAATATGGAAGTCCTGGTCAGCTTGTAGATATGGAGACAAGAATAGGTTCTACCACTACAAAATGGTTACTCAATGCACTAGGAACATCAAAGAAGTGATTCAAAATGCCTTTCCATCCATTTCAACTGAAGAAAACTGGAACAAGTTATGCAGCAAGGTGGAAAGGATCAGACTAAGGGTGAAATGTACTGTTCTATCCTGGAAGAAACCTAGCATTGGAATGATCAAGTTAAACACATATGGTAGTTTCTTTGAAGAATCTAACAAAGCTGGTATAGGTGGTGTGGTGAGGAATGATGAGGGGAATATGATTATGGCTTTTTCCATCCATGTTGACTGCAATAGCAATAATCAGGCAGAAGCTATAGCAGTTCAATATGGGGTAAATTGGTGCATATAACAAGGATTGGACAATCTGCACATTGAAATTGATTCTCTTGTAATCCGTGAGATGCTCAACAAAAAGACTACCAACAATTTGAAGCTCAAGCACATTATCAAGAAGACTATCAGATCACTCAATCAGACTCCTCATGAGATTACTCATTGTTTTAGGGAAACAAATCAAGTGGCTGGTTTTTTGGCTAAACAGGCTGCAACCAGCGGAAATAGGACCTTATATCACTCTCTTCATGAACTTTCAAGAGAGGTAAAGGGATTAATTCAACTGGACATATGGAAAATCCCAACCTTTAGGAGGAGATATGAAAAACGTAACTTCTTTGTTAGTTAATTATGCTTGTAGTATAGGGAAAGGAATTTGTATAGGCTAACCTTTTCCCACATTGTTTAACAATCTCTTTTGTAGGATTGAGGCAAGGTTTCCATGTCCCCCTCTTTCCATTGTAAGTTATTTTAACTTAAACATGACATGGTAGGGGTCAAGCCAAATCCCCCACACCTTAGGCCTACAACCTAATGGTGATGGCTTAATATTAGAAAAAAAAAAAAAAAAAAAACAACAACAACAACAACAAAACTCACCACTAATTGCAAGTTGATATACATCAACAATGCAAAGTCCTCAAATTCTAAATTATTGATAGCTAATCAGGATTTTTTTTTTTTTTTTTTTTTTTTACATATTTGTTAACATGATCTACAAAGTCCTCAATTCTAAATTATTACTCCTATTTTGAACATCGACCCAAAGAACACATGCATCAAGTGACACAAAGAAGTACTTGGTCTATAATTTGTATTTCACTTACCTTAATTAGCACACTACCAACAGAAATTAGAATAAGCTACGAACTTTGTCGCTAATCCGTTGCTAAATTGCTCGTATCTAAATGAATTTTCTAATAATAATCCGTTGCTAAATATGATTAGCGACGAATTTTGCTATTTAACTAAAAAATTTGTCCGTCGCTAATTCCTGATTTTTACTTGTGGCAACAAGTAAACAAAATAAAAATTAGATCATAAGTTTTAATCGCACAGAAAACTAACTCTTACTAAAACATAAACAAGCAAATAGTTAGAAGGTGCATAAAATTGTAAAACAACAGTGATATTGGAATTGAGAGCGTACAACTTGGTTTTGGCGTCAGAGAAAGAGAAAAGAGTGCCACAGAATAATTTGATAAACCTGATTTATTTGGATTTACTAGTTTTATTTATGGAAGTTCTTTTCTCTCAGAAAAATAAAAAAACATATTAGGAGTGCACTGAATAACAAATAAGTACTAGTAGTGTTAATACGTAGTAATTATTTTTCTACATATTTTAAAGGTAAAAACCCGTGTTCTCCAAGTATTCTTCAAAATTAAAAAGGAAATAGATTTTGGTTAATAACACAACTGGGAATTAATTGTAATTAGAGCACAAAGAGGACTCAACTTGCCTATACTGTTTTTTGCTGTAATCATAATTATAATATAAAGGTATAGTATTTAATTACTTAAGAAAATTACCTTGTTTATATTTAAGATTACCTGATGGTGTAAAAAATCTTATACACCGACGGTGCACAAAACTTAAACTCGATTAGAAACCCTAGGAGAAGAAGAGAAACTCTAGCACTACAAAAAAGATGACACAAAAGAAAAAGAAGAAGTTAATATCCTCCTACAGCCATGGAAATACAGAGATACAAGGTCCACAAAAGAAGAATAAGAAGAAACCCATTGTAAATAGAAAAAAAAGCTAATCTTATCAATCAAATTATTATTAGCAATGGAGAAGAAAGCATTAACGAAGAGCAAATAGATGTTGATCAGGTGAGTTATGATTTCAGGGTGGTGTTACTTACTTACAATTGACATCAATTGTTATTGGTTTAAATGTGTTCCAAAATTTTGGGAGGTATTAATCGCTGATCATTACTTTAAGATGAAGCATCAAATTCATGCCAAGAATGACCAAAATTTCCAAAAATTTCTTATTGGCCAAATGTGGATTGGTGAGGACGGTGACTTTAAATTCCATTGTTCTTCTTCATCGCCAGATCAAATGGTTGAGGATGAACAAAAAGTTGATTGTTCTTCGAACTGCATTGCACCAATGAAGTCCAAACCTCTTTGTGGTTGTGATGGATTGGTTCTTCTTGTAGCTTTGTCTGATACACGCAATCTACACCTTTTGCTGTGGAACCCCTCCACAAGAGAATCAATAGATCTTCCCCATCCAGAATCTCCACTGAAGGATTGGGTATGTGGATTGGGATATGACGCAACTAGTGATGACTATAAGATCCTTGCACTTGACCTAAATGCATGTGGTCATCCCAATGTTTCTGTTGAAATTCTATCTCTAAAAAGTGATTCCTAGAGAAGAATCGGTAAATTAATATCCTACTGGCATTCGTCGTATTTACGGTTTTAGGGATTCTGGTATGGATTATTTACCATTTGTACATGGAGCATTTCATTGGCTTGGTATGTCACAATATTATACTATCGGTTTCATTTAATATTTCAGATGAGGTGTATGGAGACATACCGTTGTTGGAGCGAATGTACAATATATCCCAAACGGAGATCATCGACCATGGTGTTTTTTTTTTTTTTTTTTTTTAAGTAAAACAACCAGCATTGTGCTGGTTGTATTTTATTAATAAACAAAATTTGTACAGAAAAAGTAAACAAATCCAAGGACAAAAGTGCCTCTAATGTGAAAAAACAGAATAAACAGCAAAAGACTAGGCTAAACTACAGCATCACATATCCAAGTTGTGGCTTGATTTCACCTAAGCAACCTCCAAGCTCTCACCAGGTGCTATGAAATCAGTAACCAATAGAAGACTTCTTCTAACTTAAAGTTGTGCAAGTTCAGGTTTTGCCAGCTCTTTATCTGTCATTAATGTATGAAATCCTTCCTCCAGTGTGGCTTTCAACAATCCTTAATTTCCAACACTATACAACCTCTTCCAACGGCCTGAACATCAAGTTAATACCACACATTGGATAGAGTTTGCATAGTATCAGATTTGCAGATTGCCAAAATGTGTTGTTAAACCTTAAAATCCTGTATGCATTCAGCTTTCTCCTCCTTTATCAAATTATATTACCTGCTTTGTGTTTTATATCCTACTTGTTTTGCAACTTCATTGCTGCATTCTCTTTTGTTCTCTTGTACACTCAATCTGGTTCCCTTGTAATTTTGAATCTGAAATAAGGCAGATGCATCTTATCTATATTAGCTATTCTTCTTGCTGCTATTGGTAATTCAATGAATGAATTAAAAGATATATTCCCTGCAAAATCAAAAGAATGGTTAGTTAAAAAAATCTGCTAACTGGTTCCCTTCCCTCATAACATGGCCCATCTGTAGAGATCCTTTTCTCCTCTATGCTCTTATATTGTGCACCTCCTTACAAATACTCTAAGGAACATCCCATTCTCCTTCTACAAACTTCAAAAGTCCAAGAGAATTAGTCTCTAAAAACAAAGGAAGAAGCTGCTTCTGTACACAATATCTAATGCCATCATACATAGCTTTAGCTTCAGCACTAAGCAAGTGGTATAATCAATTCTCCTCGCTGCTGCATGAATAAGATTCTTCATGATTCCTTACAAAAAAATTCAGAAGCACTAGGACCAGGATTTCCTTTTGAGGCCCCATCACTATTACATTTATACCATCCATGATTAGGACTACACCATTGCACCACGGTATATGTGATGTGTGGCCTGTAGCTTTCCATCTGTTGTACCAACTGAGGCCAGAAGTTGGCCAAATTCTGCATCCATGGATACCTTGTCTTTGTAAACTGAATTAGATTCCTATTAATCTCATACAGAACCTCGTGTCTTGACATTTTCTCTCCATGAAGCACTGCATTTCTTCTCTTCCATAGTTGCCACATAATGAATGCTGGAGCCGTTTGATATAAAGGCTTCAACTTAGTAGAACATTCAACATCCCACCATTTCTTGATGGTTTGTTTAATATGAACAAAAGGACTTTATACCCCAGCTGCATCTGCAAACACTTTCCACACTCCACCTGCATACTCACTTGTAAGGAATACATGTTCCATTGTTTCTTGTTGTGGCTGAGAACAACACCTGCATATTGAAACAATAGAGATCCCTATGCCAGCCAACACATCATCCATAGGCAGTTTCTGTTTCCATACTCTCCATAGAAAGAAAGCAATTTTGAATTGTAACCCCTTTATCCACATCTTATCAAAGAACCAGTTATAATATTTTCTCTGTCTTAATGTCTCCATACACTCCTTACTGAGAACTGACCACTACTAGTAAGCAACCACCATGCCTTGTCCATAGATCTATAGCCTTCATCTCTTCAGCAGTTTCTTGTAATATACTCAATTACATCTTCAGTAACAGTTTGTTGAAGTTTCTGAACATTCTATCGGTTATTAATCATCACATCCTTCACCTCTTGAATACTGTCATCTATAGGGAAGTTAGGTGGCTTGATATCAGCTAATGAACCCAGCTTAGTCCAATTATCATACCAAAAATTAGTTGATCCATCTCTTGTCTCCTACCATATCTCCTTCTCAGCTGCATCCCTAGCCTCCAGCATGTTCTTCCAAAGCTGAGAACCTCCTTTCCATTGAACCAGAGTTGGAATCTTCCTTTTACAGTACTTGTTCCATATAAAAGTGGCCCATATAGTCCCCCCTGTTCTAAACCTCCACCACAACTTTGCAAACAAAGCTTTAGACACATCAACTAACTATCTGAATCCTAGACCCCCTTCACTTTTAGGAACACATAATTTCAACCAAGTAGACCAATGTCTATTTCTTACTTACTCTCTGTTGCTCCAAAAGAATCTAGCAAAGATTTTGCGTAACTCATTGAGAGTATACTTAGTAGGAGCCATAACAGACAACAAGTACAATGGCATACTTTGCAATACACTGTCAATAAGTATTGCCTTCCCTCCAAAAGACAACAATCTTCCTTTCCAATTCTGCAGTTTATCTTTTACCTTTTTTATGAGATCATTATAATATTCCTTCTTTTTCCTTGAATGAAAGATGGGACATCTAAGGTACTTGAACGGGAAATCACGTAGGTTCGAATCCTGTAATGCTTTCAACCTTTTGAGACAAAGAAACAACTATCCTCTGATACATATAGAAAGCACTTTTGTCTTTATTAATCAACTATCCTGACACCTTCTCATATTCATTCCAAACTGCCATGATCATTTCTAAAGAAACCTTATCAGCAGATGCAAAAATGATGGTATCATCAGCATAAGCCAAGTGATTCAAATTGGCACTCCACTTTGGCATCCCATAACTTCTATACTGATCCTCCTCAAATAAAGAATTGAGACTTCTTGACAACACTTTAGCAGCTAGTAAAATAAAGCAGGTGATAAAGGATCACCTTGATTCACTCCCCTAGTAGAGTGAAAGAAACCAAAAGATTGACCATTCAAAGAATACATAAGACAAATTGTTAGCCAATAATCTCTATATCTGATCCACAAAATCTCCTACAAAGCCTATTTTCTCTAGCCCTTTAGTCAAAAATAACCATGACACCCTATCACATGCCTTGGCCATATCTAACTTTATAACAACATTTGTAGGTTTTCCTCTCTTTCTAATATCAGTCACAATTTCCTGAGTAAGCAAAGACATTTTCAATAATACTCTTTCCTTAAAAAGGCCTGATTGATTATTGGAAATCAGCTGAGGTAAAATACTATCAAGCCTCCCATGTATTACTCTTGATATGACCTTATTGATGAACTTGTTCAAGCTGATAGGCCTGAGATCTGCAAAAGTTTGGACCAAAGATTTCTTTGGAAAAAGGACAAGATTAGTATGTGTTACTGATTTAGGAAGTGTGTGTCCTTCATAGAAGGCCTTGACCACTCTAAAAACATCCACACCTATGATATCCCAACATGCATGATAAAATGTACCCGATAGACCATCAAGTCCACAAGCACTATCACCATTGAGCTCAAATACTGCTCTTTTAACTTCTTCGAGTGTAGGTAAAGTACACAATTGATCATTATACTCATCAGACACCAATCTGGGAATATGCCTGAGCATGCTGAAGTCTGAATTAGACCCCTCTTGATTAAATGATTATGAAAGAAGTTGACTACCCCATTTGCTATATTTTGTTCAGTTTCTAGCCATTCTCTATCTGATTGTTGAATCCTCTTGATCTGCAACCTCTTTTTTCTACCATTTACAATAGTGTGAAAAAACCTTGTGTTCATATCACCTTCTGCAAACCATGTATAACCAGATTTTTGTCTCCAAAATTCTTCTTCATAATGTAAAATGGTGTTTCAGTATTGGGAGGAATGCTTTGCTTTTATTCTACATATAATGATCGCTGGTTGCGCACTTTTAAGTTGTGGGTAATGAAAGACTATGGTGTCAAGGAATCTTTGACTGAATTTATTACAATACATAATTCTAATCTTTTTTTATTGTGCCAGACCGAAACATATGTTTGCGGATGGTGAAGTGCTACTACGCTGCGAACGCATGGGATGTTTTGGTACTGTATTCAGGACGACATCTAGAGGACCTTTTGGATTATGGCCTCAACATGATATCATTAAGCAAGTAATTGTTTATACAGAGAGCTTGATCTTGCCTAAATTTGTTACCTAGTATTTGCCTATGTATGATTGTGGGTTTTCATTATGTGAGCAGATCGCACTGCACAACTTATCATTTTATAGGTTACTTCTACTCCTTGTAATCTCCTTAACATGAGATTTCCTATGCTTAATGATATGCCTACAGTCTAGAAAGATGTTATTGTACGCCGAGGTTAAGGTACACAAAAGTGCAATGGACTCTCCCTGTTGATCCTTGGCTATGTTGTAACACTTTCACGTGGGAATTCTGGTAGTAGTAATTTGCGTTTGGGGATCTGGTTATTCTGGTATTTGCACCTGTCAATTATATTGGTCTCCACAAAGAACATGAGGTTGGAAATTGGCTTTTGAATTATGCATGGAAAGCTTAGATATTATAAACCTACTTTCCTCATTTTTATTTTGATGATCATTTTATTAACATTGCTAATTGTAATATCATCTTGGAGTACTTTATAAACTCTGAGATGGTCAAATGCTATTTGATTTTTCTCTCTGTGGATCATCATTGTTCAAACTCTCCTTTTCCATTTGGATGATTTTTTTTTAACTTATTCAATATAAATGGAAATGTGTTCTTTTTTTGGGAATGATCCAAAGGAGCTACTAGTAATGGAGTTTGCAGCATCTTAATTTTCTCATGGTACTGCTTTTTTTTTTTTTTTTTTTGTTTTCTTTGCTTTTTTCTATTATTGAATTTGATTAGTTATGATATGTTGTAGTTTTGATGATTTGACAAACACACTAAGGACCAGGTCCTTGATCAGGTCCCCTGAGCACTATACGAAACATGACAGCTGGTAAAGCTGCTGCATGGTTCTAGCAGAACTGCAGCAGCACAGCTGTATGTGTGCTAGGAGCTACTAGCCCTTGGAAAGCTACCATCCATGGTCACATGTTTCTCATATGCCCTATACCTTGGTCTCATATATATACACAACATATTGGGATTAGTTTGACCTAACACTTGCAAATATGAAAAGTATATTTCTCTCAAGTGCAGCCGCCACCCCTCTCAAGAACAAAGCCTCAACAAGCCAAAGGACCAGGTTCCTGAACTGAAGATGCTTTAAGTCCTTAGTTTGTTGAGTCTTTGTTCCTTTGTTCTATAAATTATAAACCCACTCTTCTCTTTTAAGAAGCTGTTTGTAGGTACTTGAATTCTAAGAGGATTGCTTGTAAGAAGTTTATCTTTACAAACTTTGAGTGGTACACTACGCTAGAGTTAGTCTAAGTGTATTAGTTTGAATTCTCAGAAGGTGTTTATGGGCTGTTCACTTACTTAACCTTTGAGTAGTACACTTGCCTAAGTATAGGCAAGGTGTATTAGTTTGCTTGGCTAGTGGTGGTCGAGAGTTGCTTACAATAGAGACATTGTAAGGGAGAGGAATTAAGAGTTTAATTCCTAAGTTGCAATAGGTTGTAATCTGAACATTGCTCAGTTTAGTGAAGTGGGAAATCCTATTGGGGTAGGTCATGATTTTTAATCCCTAGAGCAAGGAGTTTTCCACGTAAATATCTTGCCTTATTTATTTTCCGCTATTATCTGTGGAAACAGCTTAGGGACCAGGTCCCTTAGACTGTTCTAGTGAACTTTCGGGTGGTGAACACTAAAAGGGTAAACTCATAGGTTCTATCAATTAGTATTAGAGCAGCTTCTTTCTAAAAGGGTAATACCCAGAAAAGATCCTTGTCATGGCTAGTTCACCAAACATGGAGAAAGGAGAATTTATCACAAGACCACCAAGGTTCAATGGAAAATGTTATGAATGGTGGAAGGCAAGGATGCGGGATTTTATCTTGACAGAGGACCCTGAGTTGTGGTACATTATTTGTGATGGTCCTCATGTTTCTATCAAGGATTGTGAGGCTGAAGAAACTACAAATTCAAAAGAAAATAAGAAACTCAGTGATATTGATAAAGAAGCCATACAAAAGGATCTCAAAGCCAAGAAATCCTTATTCGTAGTCTTGGGTCAGAAGAGCACAATTTCATTGCCTTCTGTAAAACGGCAAAGGAAATCAGGGATGTTCTAAAAAATATCTATGAAGAATCTAGTAGAACAAAGCATCTCAGAATTGAGACGCTTACCATAAAGTATAATTTCTTCAAAATGAAGGAAAGTGAGTCTGTTCATGATATGTACACTAGATTCTCCTCCATCATTGAAGAACTTCTTTCTCTTGATAAAGGCATTGAGGAGCATCTCTTAGTTCGCAAACTGTTGTGGGCACTGCCACCTTCTTGGGAAGTGAAAGCGTGCACTATTCTTGAGTCCATGGATCTGGTAGAACTGACACTCGACGAATTGATCAATGACCTAAAGATCTATGAGTTATGAAAAAGAAATAAAGAAATCAAGAAGCAAAGATGGAAGAAGAAGAAGAAAGGTGTCAAATCAGAAGAGAAAAGTGACTCAAGTGGAGATGAGTTTGAAATGTTGCACATCACTAAAGGCCTGTCAAAGTTAGGAAACAAAGATCAAAAATGTCGAAGAAAAAAAAGAGCAATACCAGGTCCCCAAGGACTGCTCAACTCAAAAACGAAAGCCTACACCTTAGTTGAGGAAGCTTTAGGGCGATTAGGAAGATTCCTTTGATGAATCGAAAAATGGTAGTGATACAAGGGAGACATCCATGATGAACACCGATAATGAAGATTAACGAAATAACTCTAACTTTGCCCTGATGGCAAGATTAGAAGATGACAATGACAAGGAAGAGAAATATATCTCTAGACCTGAAGGATGGCATTGGACTCATTATGATCATGCTGGTCATTCTGAGGACTTGAGTAAAGAAAAAGGTCAATCAACACAGAGAAACAGAGAGAACATTGAAAGCAAACCAAGATGTCAGGGACCTGGTACTAAATGAAAGAAGAGCTTGTTACCTGCATGGACTAGAAGACATCTAGTTCTCCCATTCGTTGCTAAGTTCTGTAAGTAATTGAAAGAATGGTCTGGAGTGAGAAAGGAGCAGTCAATAAGGTGTTAGTGAATATGATTGCTCTAAGCGCAAAAATTGAAGAAATAGTGAATCTTCTCTCACTTAAGGCTTTGAAGGGGGGAGGGTGTCGAGTGTTAACATGAAGAGATAATGCCCTTTTTATGTGAACAAAAGTCGGCAAGACACACTCTCACGGTTTTGAATGTGCGTACCATGCTGAAGGGTTGAATTGCAAGTGTACTAAGATGGGTCAGCTATGGGGAGTTCAATATGGCTAATCTTATATTGTCAACAGATATATGCTTGGTCCCTATCAATGATAAATGAAAAGGGTACAAATTATGGAGGACCAGGTTCATATGATATCAACAGCAAATGAAAACAAGTGGTGTGCTAAAGATAAGACAAGGGTGATCTGTGTGTGCTCTATCTCTAGAACTCCTCACTATCTTTTTCGGAAAAGAAAGACAGGACTCATGAAGAACTGTCAAGACAGTATTGATGATAAGTGATATTTTCATTAGGCTTATGCTAAGTGAATGTGTGTTTGAGATCCTGTTCCTAAGGATTCACTGTGAGCTGGTTAGTAAAAAAGGGTCCTAGCTGAATTGTCTAAAGAGATGTGAGTACAAATCCTTTTGTCTCAATGATCGTGAGAAAAACTTGAAAATAGCTCAACTCTAAGGGTATGAAGAACTCCTCCTTGGACTTTTTAATAAAGTCCTCTGAAAAGAAACGAAGATCATAAAAGCAGAAGAGGATAGGGTGCAAGGCTGAGATAATAATTCAAGCAGAGGATAGCAAAGGAAGAAGGTACAGCCAGGTGCCCAAAGAATACGAAAGAATCTTGTCCATTCAGTTTATAGGGAGGTTCCTAAGCTATCGCTTCAACTTGATAAGGTTGCTCACTACTCACAGCAAGCACGTTGAACATCAAAAGCTCCTCACAAAGATGACTTGGGAGTAGAGAAGAGAGGGATGTCCAGCTCATGGACAAAAGTTCTGAACAAGGGATAACAAATAAGGAAAATTGTCTTCTGTGTTTGCAAACTTATAAACCATCAAAAGGATACAATCAAGGATTTTCACAAAGGTTTAGGAGGGACGATGTTAAAATCCTTGAAGTGTCAAATAAATTTTTATTGTATCTAAAGGATAGAAACCACTTCTTGTCAGAAGACATCACAAGCCTGTTGGATATGCTGAAGTCCCTTAAACTAAGTTTTGTATGAATTTAAAAAGCGCTCATGGAGAGGAGTTGAATATGCAATCACTGATGTCATCTAAATCCTTGAAACGATGCTTGAAGCTATATAGATTATGTCAGTGATGCTGTGGGTGTTCAAAATCATCAAATGGCTCCTCTATAAATAGCTTGTTGAGAAAAGAGGTACAATGCTGAATTGTTTTTTAGAGATATCTAACTCATCCTTATACCGTTACAGGTATACTCACATGGCAATTCCAGGACAACCTAACATTGGAGACATTACACTCTTCAGAGTTCTTGTCTAAGCTGTCCTCATAAAGGTCAAGGGATCAAGTCCCTATGACTCTGGTTAGTAGTCCTTTCAAGCATTCATATACTTTTTAATTTTGCCTAAATGCTATGTCTTCTTTAGTTCCCGCTTCTTTTAAGCCAAACGTTTCTTTTCTCTGAACCGACCTAGTTGTAAAAGTTTTTTTTCAAACCAATAGAAATCGGTTCCTTCCTCCCATATAAGCCTTTCTACACTACTCTTTCCTCTCTCACATAATCTCTCAAACCCTTAGACTTCATCTCTTCGCTGAAAATAGACCATATCTAACCTTGAGTCCTCATTTTCTGTTGGAACAGAAATCAAACCTACTCTCTCACCTTCCAAATAACCCACTCCAGCAAACCCACTATCATCCTCCCTTTCTCAAAAAGATCACATTTCTACTATCCAAAAACCTAATGTGCCTTCACCTAAACCAGTTGCCTGGTCCCTCTAAAACTTAAGAGAAACAAAAATCAAAAGATTTTATCTCTAAATCTACAAAATCCTCTTTTTCTGACAACCCCGACTCTGACATCAATGCCAAAACCGTTACTACCTCCTAACTCTTTGGTCTTACGGAAGAAACAGTTGATAATGATGATGGAATAGAGGTGTCAAGTCAAAATAAAGGTGCTGAAATCTATAGGCTAGTAGAGGTAATGCATGAGAATGAGGAAAGGGTTTTAGAAGAACAACCACAAAAATTAGAAAACTCCAACCCCTTAACCAGTACAGAAGAAGTAAAAAGTTTCCAAAATGTCGGTACTGTGATTGGTAGTTATGAAAAAAGGGTGAAGTTGTCTGTAAGGGATGTTATCTTAGATACCGAGGTTGAAATAAGAAGGGGTGTGTCAAGTGATGCAGCAAATGAAAGTGAGATAGTGAAAAAATCTAGTAAAAAAACAGAGGATGTTGCAGTCAATGAGGATAGTGATATTGCTGAGAAAAGAAGTGGTTGAAAGGGAATCTGAAAAAGTAAGCATGGAAACACAAGAGAAACCTGGAGAGATTGAGAGAAAGTTGGCAGAAAATGAAGTGGAACAGAGGAATAGTGATGAAACAGAGTATGTGGATAAGGGACCTGGTCCCGAGGAACATTGTTTGGACATTATACCCCTGCCCTCCATTTGTGTATCTCTGGAAGGATGCTCAGGAAGGGAATTTGGTGCTTCAAAATCATCTGGGAAAGGAACCATTACCAAAAGTAAACATATTGCCAAAAAGAAAGTGGTCTCACAGCCTAGCAAGAAACCCTTCACTATTAAACTCAGAACTCAAACACAACCGGACTCCACTTCTAAGTCTGACAAAGAGAAGAGTCCAAAGAGTAGAAGAAGAGTGGTGAGGCCAAGAGACAAAGAAGAGGTAGTGAATGTGGTTGATAACCAAGGAAAGGAAGAAGAAGAGTCTCACCAAGAAAGAAAAAGCTCGAAAAAGAAGGTGAAATTGAGAAGTGAGAAAGATACTGCTAAAGTGCACAAGTCTCAGAAAATCTCTAAATATCCTAAGAAAAGAAAGGACGTTGAAATTGAGAAAACAGGTCCATCCAAAAGGAAAAAGGTGGAAGTCATGAAGGGACTTGGTCTTTCACTACAAGGAACACTAAAGAAAAGCGAAGAGATGTTTAGAATCAAGAATCTGAAAGGACAAAAGGTGCTACTTGGAAGAGTGCTTGATCCTGAAATAATTGGACATCAGGGATTGAATGAATTGATGGAAATCCTAAAAGCTCAACAATGGGACCATCTTTTTGAAAGCCAACCATAACTTAGTGTGCATAGTTGGAAGAGTTGATTTCACTTTGGATGAAACTCAGCTGGGCGAGATTCTAGGTCTCCCAACTGAGGGAATGAAAATGCTGGGAAATGACAAAAATATCAAAGCCTCCGATGACTTCAAAAGTTTCATAGTCAAGATCGGAGAGCAAGTGACCACCAACACTCTATATAAAAAGTAAATGAAGCCACAATATCAGCTTATTTTTGAGTTGGTCAACAAGGTGGTAATGCCCAGAGCTGAGAAAAAAGTGCATTGCATCTAAGAAGGATCTGTTCCTGATGGAGATCTTGGATGAAGGACACTTAGTCAGTCTACCCTCCATCATGATTGAGAATATGATTAAAGTCGTAAATACAAAAGATGGAAAGCATGGTCTACCTTATGGTTTTCTCCTGACAAAAGTTTTTGATCACTTCAAAGTTGTTACAGGGAAAGCCACTAAAGGAATAAGGAAATAGGTGTTCTCTTTGAGCACACTAGAAGAATGTGGCATTGTGCAAAAGAAAAGGGGAATATGGAGCACATCTACTATCTCAAGTCTCATTGAGGTAAATGAGAAAATGTTAGCTGACATAGAGAGGTTGCAGGTTGAAAATGCCTTGTTAAAAAAAAAAATGCTAAGTTGAAGGTTGGAGGACTTGGTCCTAGAGAGACACAGACGAAAGAGGTTGCCAAGTTAAGAGGTGAAAATGAAAATTTGCAGCTGAAAGTTGGACGACTTTAGGGGCAGATCTTGGAAAATCACAGAGCTGCAGATGCCAGTGGGACATGATGCTCAAAGCTCTCAACCCTATCAAACCTACAAATACATGATCCATTTCCTTTCACCTTTTTTGGTCACCTTGCCTACCCCTGGTCCTAATTCTGTAAAATCTCTTTTTGGCCTATATCGATGACTATGGAACTATGGCAACTTTATTTTGTATATTTATGCTTCAACTGACTGCAACATTTCAATGACAATTGCTCTGTTTTGTGCATATGTTTTCTCTTTTATTTGTTCTGGCTGTTCTGTTACTGTTCATTCTGAGTTGCCCAAGTGGTCTAAGTTAATAACTCTGAACTTCTTTAAGCTTGTGCGAATCTTTTATCTCTTTTTAATAATGCCAAAAAGGGGAATGGGATGGGATACACTCAAATTGATGATTGATACTCCATTATTTTATATTGCACTTGATGTTAACGGGCCACATTCTCAGGGGGAAGTCCCAAATGAATATTGCACAAATGTACGCTGGGATACACTCAAATTGATGATTGATACTCCATTATTTTATACGAAATGTTAACGGTCACATTCTCGTGAGTCCCAAATGAATATTGCACGAAAATGGGGATACGATCAAATTGATGTGCACTTGATGTTAATGGCCACATCCTCAGGAGGAACATAAATTACAAGTTTCTCATCATAAAAAAAGGGGGAAATTGATGAGTTATGATTTGGTGTAGTTTTGATGATTTGACAAACACACCAAGGACCAGGTCTTTGGTCAGGTCCCCTAAGCACTATACGAATCATGACACTGGGTAAAGCTTGCGCATGGTTCTGCAGAACCGCAGAAGACAAAATGTACGTGTGTGTGCTAGGAGCTACTAGCCCTTGGAAAGCCACCATCCATGGTCATATGGTTCTCACATGCTCTCTATATTGGTCTCATATATATAAAAAAATGTTGGGATTAGTTTGACCTAACACTTGCAAATCTAAAAATTATATTTTTCTCAATTGCAGCCGCCACCCCTCTTAAGAACAAAGCCTCAACAAGCCAAAGGACCAGATTCCTGAACTGAAGATGCTTTAAGTCCTTAGGTTGTTGAGTCTTTGTTCCTTTGTTCTATAAATTATAGACGTACTCTTCTCTTTTAAGAAGTTGTTTGTAGGTTATTGAATTCTAAGGGGATTGCTTGTAAGAAGTTTATCTTTACAAGCTTTGAGTGGTACACTAGGCTAGAGTTAGTCTAGGTGTATTAGTTTGAATTCTCAGAAGGTGTTTGTGGGCTATTCACCTACTTAACCTTTGAGTGGTACACTTGTCTAAGTATAGGCAAGGTGTATTAGTTTGCTTAGCTAGTGGTAGTCGAGAGTTGCTTACAATAGAGACATTGTAAGCGAGAGGAATAAAGAGTTTAATTCCTAGGTTGCAATAGATTGTAATATGAACATTGTTCAGTTTAGTAAAGTTGGAAATCCTACTGGGGTAGGTCGTGGCTTTTAATTCCTAGAGCAAAGAGTTTTCCACGTAAATATCTTGCCTTATTTAGTGGAAACAGCTTAGGGACCAGGTCCCTTAGACTGTTCTGGTGAACTTTCAGTTGGTGAACACTAAAAGCGTGAACTCATAGGTTCTTTCAGAATTGGTCTGTCTATATCATGCTTATTCAGTATGGGTGTATGTTGTTTTTGATATAGTGTTTCTTTCATTTGAGTCGAAGGCTTCATTTTATGAACAATAAGGTTGTTTCTTTTTAGAGTCAAAGAGAGAGCCAGCAGTAGCCTTTCATTTTTAGCTTAAGGACTATCCACATTATTCCGCCTAGGCCTTTGGTTAATGCAACGTGTGTTATGCTGAGCAGGCGCATGGGTTCGAACCCTATTAGACAAAACCTAGTCTTTAAGTAGAGAAGGGCAACTTGACAGGTCAATTGTCCATTGAGTTTCGGACTGTGCGTTAATGATTACATGAAAAAATTACTCTCTTCGTCCAAAAAAGATTTTCTTAGTTTGACTTGGCACAAAGTTTAAGAAACAAAGGAAGACTTTTGAAATGTGTGGTCCGAAACAAGCCTTAGATATTTGTGTGGCTGTAAATCATCTCATAAAGTTAAATTGTTTCTAAATATAGAAAGGTGTCAATCTTTTTGAGACAGATTAAAAAGAAAAGGAAAATAATCTCTTTGGGATGGAGGGAGTATTTGGATCATTCCACCCTTATCAAGATTGTGTTTCAGTTTGAACTGCTCACCCTGATAATTGATTTAGTAGAAGTAAATATTTTTCTTGTCATATTTACTATTATGCTAATCAAGGGAGAGGAAAGTAGCTTTCATGTAAAAAATTGTTCAAGCCCAAAAAAGATCTTATAATACTAACTGCCCGACAACCACTAGCATGCAAAGAAAAGTGGTTGTAAGGCTCAGTTATCAAAATGGGTGGATATTTTCTTTTCTCTTTTTCTTTTTTGGATTCATTTTTTAAAATAGAATTATGTTTATACTTCATTACATTTAAGAGAACTCATACCATACGCAGTAAGTTGTAATTCCAAGATGATGAAGCATCTTCTTTGAAGAATTGAGACAGTTTATTATTTAAAATAAGAGCGAAAAATATTTAGCAAAAATAATTTTAAAAAAGATTGAGTATGCTCAATTATACCAACTGTAGCCAAGAAATGACACGATTAAATTATTTTATTACTTCTAACTATTTTTGAATAGGGTCAGTAAATATTTATCATATTACAGTACATGAACCATTTTCAATATCTTCATTTTCTCTTAACATTTTTCTTAGGTAGGCAAAAATGGATTAATTAAAGTTTCAAATAGTGCATAATAGAATAATATAAAGTAATTTTGTTCATGTTGGCCCCGGCTATCATCACTAGTGTAGTCAATATACCGGAATCAAAACAAAAGTGGCAAAAAGAACCACAAAAAGAAAAGAAAACAACACCATTAACACACACAAATACAAAGAGAACTGCTAAATCTTGAAATTCCAGAAGAAAAAAAAAGAGTAAAAAAAGAAAAGAAATGTAAATATAGCAGCAAAGGCCAACGATATGACAAATTAACCCTAGTAAAAGGGGAAGAAAATCTCACCTCCAAGGGAAATAGAAGGAATTCTCGATATAAACAGCATCAGAAAAATTCCATAAATAGGCTTAGCAACCATAGTAAATTTCAATGGTACCTTTCTAATCTAGGATACTCAACTTTGGAAGAAAACAAGATTAACCTACTTTGAATCTTTGAGTTTGTTTTAATCTATTCAGTCTCCAGATATTTCCTTATGTATTGCAAAATGAGTACAATACTGGACTATCCACAGTGGCGGATCTAGCATGCTAGGTGGGGGTTCCATTGAACCACCAACTTTCGTCGCGGAACATAAATTTATGTGTAAAAATTTATTAAAATTATAATAAATAGTAGATGTGAACCCATAAATTTTTACATACGACGGGTTTACACTAAGAATCCTAAGGTTGAACCCATAGATTTTAAATCCTGGATCCGCCTCCGACTATCCACAGTGGCGGATCTAGCATGCTAGGTGGGGGTTCCATTGAACCCCCAACTTTCGATGCGGAGCATAAATTTATGTGTAAAAATTTATTAAAACTGCAATAAATCGTAGACATGAACCTATAACTTTTAAAATACGACGGGTTTACACTAAGAATCTTAAGGTTGAACCCATAGAGTTTAAATCCTGGATCCGCCTCTAACTATCCAAACCAGAATGAATGAGAGAAGAAACAAAATTGCCAAATATTTCTGACATTTCATTAAACGGGTACGGGACATCTTAATGCCGAGTTATCAAATATTGGTTATTTCTAATAGTTCTTAGCAAGCAATAATTTTTGTAGAAATGATGAAGATGACGAGAACATAAGTCAAATACATCAACCAATTAAAGGTATATGACCTTATGATGACCCAATGTATATATGAGCAATTCTGACATAACACAAAGGCGATCTGTTATATTTTGTAGAGGGCCATTTACTCGATTCACCCAGAAAATTAAAGGGGAAAGCCACGTGCTTGGCGCGTTTTGTTTTTGTGCCGTGAGTTTCTTAACAGCTTTTAGCGGAAGGATGGATTTTGCCACTTTTTGGATGGTACAAGGATGTTTTTTGCTCACTAAGGTAACACAAGGATTTGAGCTATAGTAGAGGAATGATTTTAGCCCAAAACTTTCTCCAAGCATTCTTCTGAATATTGTGAGTACTCTTCTATCTTCATCAGATGCTATAGTAAAAGGTCTTATTTTTTGGTAACTAAAATATTTTATTTATCAAAGTGCTTATGTACAAAAAAACAAAAACATTTATTGTTTGTTTCTGTAATTTGTGTGCTATTACTCTATTGTTAACTTCCTTTAAAAAAGCAACCTCAGAAAAGTAGGTGAAAGCTGAACAAATAATGCTTTTCTATTATAAAACTATATATAATTGGAAATAAATAAGAGAAGCAAATCATTAACTTTGTAGAGAGGAGGGAGAGATTATATTATCATCTTTTCTTGGTGTTACAAATGAGAAGGCAAAGCCCCTTATTTATAGAAGAAGTTTGCCCCTCAACCTACAATATACAACTTGTACAAGTTGCTCTACAACTTGGACACAACTTGGTACAACTAAGATACAACTTGCAAGTGCAAGTTGTATTTATCACTTTAAGTCAAGTGGTGCAATATACACTTCTAGTTGTATAATCATTAATAATACATTCAAATTACAACTTGACAAATGGTTTATAACACTCCCCCTTAGATGTTTATTAATAGACAATGTGTCTCGTTAAAACTTTACTAGGAAAAACCCAAAGGGGAAAAATCCTTGTAAAGGAAAAAGAGTACACATATCTGGTAATACGCTTTTCCAGCTGCCTCATTAAAAACCTTACTAGGAAAACCCAATGGGACAAAACCTTGGTTAAGGAAAAAAGAGTGCAATGCGTATTTACTCCCCCTGATTAAAGTATCGCTTAATTATTGAAGATAATGTACTCCGATCTTGAATATCAACTTGTTGTATGTTGAGGCTGACAGTATATTTATGATCAAATATGTGAAATCATCATTTGAATGAACCGGTCGATCACGTATGCCACCATATCTTGATAGAGTTGCATCCTTGTCATGTAATATTGTTGGAACCACATCAAGACCATACCTGACTTGCTTTATAAACTGTTGTTATCCTGTCATGTGGAACATGGTATGACAGTAACCCTTTATGGACATAAATAACATGTTTGGATTCAACTATTATGTCGATCAGATGAATGTCATATATATCCAAAACACTTGACAATATTTGTTAGGACAAATACATTCATGTCAGGGCTTTCATTTGCAATATGCAGTTGATCTATTTCAATATCTCCATGTCGGAGTAAAATTATATCATGCTCGTAGTTATAGCAAGATATATAAACGCAAATATATGGTACTTCAGGACCAGCTCAATTCTCTCATTTCAATCTCTTTTATCAGATATAATCTAGTGCTTTTGGAAACTCTTCAAGAGCTCCAATAATATCCAAGTCATCAACTCATATAATAATATGAAAGGTTCTGATTATCATATAGAGACAAGGGTAAACATGATCATATTTGTACCATTCGGAAATGAATATTCCTTAAGGCAATTTCAGTACAACAACCTTGATTCATTTAATCCATTTAAGGATTATAAGCAAGTTTCCCAAGAATTTGTATATCCTTCAGGTATTTTGAATCCTTCAGAAATTTTCATATAAATTTTGTTAAGTAAGCTATATAGGCTGTGAAAACTTCCATATAAATTGTGACATCTTTTGATGTCTAGACTACAGGTCCAATCGCTTACCAAGATGCATCATTTCACTTGGTAATTATTTCTACGTTAGCATGCTTTAAGAGACGTAAAACTCAGGTCCTCACAATCTTATACAATATTGCGCGCCATATTCTATCAAAAATATCGTTGACGAGATATCATTTTGTATCGGTTTGTAATTCGACATAACTTACTGATCTCATCACTTCATTATTTTCAGGTACCTGAACCTCCCATAAGGTTTCATGAAGTGTTATGTCGTAGGCTCTTCAAGAGCTCATTTCCTTATTATGATCATTTTGATCATTTGCTCATCCCCTTTTTAAAGATTATTACATTTGGAACCGATTGGTCTACCATGCTTTATGCATGCTGTAGACTCTGTCCTTCAGGGACATTAAGAGCATTTTGCAGATGAGATATGAAATAGTTGGGTCAGCAAATGCCTCTAGCATTTGACTTGAATTACCTGAGGATCATACTGATGATAATTCACAACATATTTCTTAGCTGCATATTCTCTCCCCCTTATGTTACAAAAACCAACACATATCCTCATATTCTTTGGGAAATCCATTTGTGTGCATTATGGTATATCCATTAATTATATACCGCACATCAAAAGCTATAAGATGGAAATATCTAGTTCCTGACCCTGAACCAATTATGAGGGGAGAATTTATCATAATTTATTGGTCTGAAGCATACAAGCGTCGTTGTATGCAATATATCATATCTCAAACCAACATCTGAAGCTCTGTTCTCATAAGCAATGGTTTAGTTATATTATGGAGGCATCCAATGCCAAACCAGCTTAGATTTAAACCAACATTATCAAGATGAATTGTCTGATTACATATTCTGGAAATCGTGCTTCCAACCCAATTATTTTGAGCAAGCAACTTCATAAATATCAAACTGCCAGTTGACAATAAACTTACATGTGACCGTCTCATAGATGCATCTATTTAAGACATCACATTGTAGGTGAAGGGGCCCATATTCACCTTTTATATTTTTCATAATTTTAGGGGATTCAGTCCCAACATTTGCTGGTTTAATCAACTTATCATGAGAACAAGCAACATAAACAAATTCTTGAAGAATCTTCTAGTTCTTCAATATATTTTGAATACTCAATTAGCACATCATATTTAAATCAGGACAACCAAAATGGTATCGTCAACTGATAAAATTATCTATACCCGTAAACATTAAGTTGATGAGTGCTATTTATTTTAGTAAACTTCTGGTTTACTATTGTATGAGATTTTATGTCATAAACTTCTGGTTTATTGTGACATGTGATCCATCATGCTCGGGTAACGTTTCATATATATATTTCTTCCCCGATAACTTGGAGATATTTAATCTTCCAATCATTTGTAGTCTCAATATGATCCGCCTTTTATTGCTAGTAAACTTCAGGTTTAATATAATTTATTTTCCAATCATAACAATTATGATCTAGGATAAATGGTGATATCATATATAAGCTCTTTGAGAGACTTCAATTTATCTACCACAATCAGATATTATTTGTACACTGCTGGTGTAATGATACTTGCAGATAAACTACCAACTCTTCTAGAGCCCTTGATAATTAGTTTCTACTACCAAATATAGTTTAGATATTGCTGGTATTATGAAAGAAAATTTGGTTAAACACTACTGGTGTCATGAAAGAAAACAGTAATGAAATGAAAATTTATAGACAATTTTAAACTGTAGATTACGAAAGAAAACGTTAAGCTCTAAACTTCAATATTTCAAATATCTCCTTCAAGGAGATTAGCCATTAACATTTGAATATTTTGTATCAAAGCGGCAATCACATAGTAACCACATATTTCAAGAAGGGATACATTAATGTTTATTTCCTTCAAGGAAATCAATAACAACTAACCATAATGTATCAATGTGGTTATAGTAGGAAGCATTCTATTATGTTCCCTTTTGCTTTAGAAAGATCCTTTGATAAAATTATCTAATATGTTTCTACGTACGATAGGTACGTGGTGCAACGTCTTAATTTCATACCACACTTAATTTCATACCACACAAATAGAATATATATTCCTTGTTATTTTATCTCTCCGGGAGTGGCATTTCTTCATTCACTTAAGGGAATGAAACTTGATAATTCAAATGTGCTTGAAATACGACGTTCATCACTAACTCGTTATTTTGCTCAAGCACAAGAAGACACTGCTTCAGAATAATTCTTAGATATTTACTAATTCTTTCTACTTCTGGAGTAGAGTTTCAAGATTTTACTACTTTAGGAGTAAATTTTAAAGTTTTACAGCTTCGGGAGTAAAGTTTAAAATATTTTACTACTTCGGGAGTAAATTTTAAAATTTTACTACTTCAAGAGTAAATTCCACAATTCTACTGATTCAGGAGTAGAGTTTAGAGTATTAGTATTTCGAGAGTAGATTTCAGAATGTTTACTACTTCGGGAGTAAATTTCAGAGTTCTACTACTTCGGGAATAGAGTTGAAAGTTAGCTACTTGGGGAGCAAATTTTTGGGTTTACTACTTCGAGAGTAAAACATATAATATTCAGAATATTTCTTCTCAATTATTCTACCTCTTCTGGAGATGAATCATGATATTTTCACAATCAAATGTACATCCGTATTTATAAGCTTTACTACATATTATCACATTCACTTCAGGGAATGGATCTATATTTATAATTTATATCGAAAGTTCTCATTCTTCAGAAATGGAACACAATCATCTGAACGAGCAAGCCTTAAGCATACCAAATTGTGAGAGCTTAGAATTTCTTTTAAGATATTGCTACTTCAGGAGCAAATCGAGGCATACATATGATGTAGAGAATTTTTCTCTAACACATCTTCAGTTGTAATCACAACAATCCTATAAAAATATTACCGCTTCCGGTATTATAGGTATAAATAAATTTAGTCATAGGAAATATTATCACTGATTGAGGACTTCGTAACATAACAATATATAGCAAGATATTGGAAGCCTTTTTCACTGTCAATTTTCCAAACTTGGAATATTAAGGAAAAGAGCTCAGGAGTAGCGACAATAAGAAAACCTCTTTGCTAAGATAACGATAAGGAAATGAATTCGCTTACCTCAGCCAATCATGAAACCATACTAGTTCATTTTACTTTGCCAACATGTATAAAGGAAACGGTGATGCCAAAGGAATACCAATCCTTCAACCCCTTAAATAAAATGTAAAAAAATTCCATAATTTAATAATTCCACTACTTACCATGGAAGCGGATTTGTAGCGAGAGAACTTTCATTTGCCAAGTTTCAACTTTCCAAGCTATACACGGTCATCCATATTGCTTTAAGAACCAAAAAATTAATATAACAATTCATACCTTCAGACCGACTAAGTTGTGGATGGAATATATTCGGTGTCCAATCCTCAATTGATTAGAGACTCGTGTTGATAACCAGTGGTGGACCTAGAGTTTTACGCAAGTGGGTTCAGTAAAATGACTTTAAATGGCAGGTGAACTTTGTTCAACACTCTCTTTTTTTGGGCAGCCGAGGTTGCGGTAGGGGGGGGGGGGGTCCTAATGCTACCACAAAATGAATAATGCGTTCCTTTTTTCTCTAGAAACATTTGGGAAGGAAATTTAAAACGTTTAACAAAGATCTATTACTTTAACTAAAATAAAATTATTCAAAATAACAACGTTGTTTCAACAAATTGAATCATTTATCCAAATTAGAAATCTATTAAATTCTAAGAAATTTGATAAAATCTAAAATCTTTTTCTTATTAAAAAGAATAAAGTTGTTTATTTACAAACAAAAGAACAAAATTAAGGAAATATAGTCATATAACTTAAATTAACCAATACTACAAGTTATAAGAGAGAGAGCTTATAAAGTAAACTAACAAATTCAATAAAATATGAATAAACAATTTATAGTTAACAATTATTATATGTTTTCATGATTGCACTTGCATATTTTAGATAAAACAAGATCTCATTGCTTCAATTTATGTGAACTTATTTATTTAGTATTAGTTTAAGAAAAAAGAAGATTTTTGAACTTGTGGTGTAAAATGAAGCACATATATTTTGTCTGGTTATAAATCATTACATAAAGGTTAATTGTTTCGAAATATGAACAAAAGTCATTCTTTTTGATTGTAAGAAAAGGAAATAGGTTACATAAAGTTGAAACAAAACACAGCACTATAAGATTTCTCTTTGTAGAATTTTTTTATATTTTGAAGTGAAATTGACAGTAGAATAATCCTATGAAATTTGAGTAAAGAGATCAAATGTAAAGTAAAATAAAAAGATCATTATCATTGGGAAAAAAGAAAAAAAAAACAAGAAGGAAGAAGAAGAATAAACTAGCAGGTGAAAGAACAAAAAAAAAGCTTTGCACGTGAGTGCAGCATCTAAACCATATATATACCAAATATAAGCAATTGCTTTTGTTAAGTTTCGAACACACGACCCCCCACCAATAATTGAACCCACTGACCATCCATCCACAAGATTATTTTGTTCTTCAGTGGATTCAAATACTTCATATATTAGAATTTACAGAATTTAACCTGTAGAAAACACCGGAATTTGTCGGCGAAGTGGGTTCATTCGATCCCACTTGACCCTACGTGGGTCCGCCCCTGTTGATAACGTATTATAAAACTATATATAATTGGAAATAAATAAGAGAAGCAAACCATTAACTTTGTAGAGAGGAGGGAGAGATTATATTATCATCTTTTCTTGGTGTTACAAATGAGAAGGCAAAACTCCTCATTTATAGAAGAAGTTTGCCCCTCAACCTACAATATACAACTTGTACAAGTTGCTCTACAACTTGGACACAACTTGGTACAACTAAGATACAACGTGCAAGTGCAAATTGTATTTATCACTTTAAGTCAAGTGGTGCAATATACACTTCTAGTTGTATAATCATTAATAATACATCCAAATTACAACTTGACAAATGGTTTATAACATTTTCTTTTTAGATCTTAGACTTTCTTTTTATTTAATTTTGAACAAATGCATGTCATAAATTTTCATCCTTCTTGTAATTTTATTTTAGTAGACTTTATTTATAAATAAAAACTCAGATAAGTTTTTGAAACCCAATTAAGATTCAGCTAAGTCATCTTCAACCATTTTGAACCAAATCAAATATCGGCTAGTCCATTTTTGCAAAAATGTAAATGTTGCATGAAACGTCAAAAGTATAATACATTATACGTGTTGTAGCACTATGAAATTAATGAAATTCATTTGTAATAAGTTAGCAATACGACTTAATATTGCAAAAAAATTTGTAGATATTCTTCAGCATCAGTTCTCTTTATGCTTAGATTTTTGTTATGCTTAGATTTTTGTTATGCTTAATTGAGAAAATAATGCATTCACTATGATTTACTTTAATTTTACAGGTTTATGTGATTTAGAAGTGACCGGAAAGAAATCTCGTGAAAGACAAGTCAAAAGAGGTGAAATTGAAGAAAATGAGAAAATTGGCCAGAAGCGCAAAAAGTGGTTAAAAATGCAATCTCAAAATCTGAAATTTGAAGGCCATTGTCGTCACTTTTTATTGGGAAATTTTTGGAAACTATAAAAGCAACACTTGAGAGATCTTATTATCATCTTTGGCTAACTCTTCCAAGTTTAGGAGCAAGAAACACCAACCACACCTAGGGTTTGAAGATTTGGAGGCACACAATGAGAAATTATTTACCCATTTCTTCAACTCTTCCTATGTATTGAATATATTAGTGTGTATTATTTCATTTCAATACTTGAACCTTATTTATGGAAGTATACATTGTTAAAGTTTGGATTGAATCTCTCGTTTTGCTTGTGTATTGCACGATTTTTATTTCTAATGAAGTGAGTTAATGTTTCTCTATTTACTCTTCAAGCTTTAACATCATTTAGTGGTTGCAAACATTAAGTGTGCCTTTTTACCTTGGCTTTGCTTGAAAAAGAAAGTTAGGGTTAGGAAAAGAGTAAATAGCAATGATTTGGGGCTTTAAACTTCATCTAATAACTTGAGTTAGGAATATGATAGTTAACTTGAGGTTAAATTGATTGTGCTTAATATCACACATTAAGGCTTGGAAAAGCTTAGAGTGAAATTTATTGATTTGGTTGGAAGACTTTCAATGAGATTTTAGAAATCATTTCTATTGACATAAACTTGCTCTTAGTTGTAAAATTATAAAATATATTGGATCGTTACTTGATTAATTTCTCGTGTTTTCCTTTGCTTGTGAGGCCATTGATCACTTTATGCGCTTTCTAGTTACTTTTATCTTTGTTAGTTTATAAATCAAAAATTAAATATTGAAAAATTGTTTGGCTTAGTGTAGAAAGTGAAAATTTCTTACTTGCTTGATCGCCTAGTATATTGTTCCTTGTGGAATTCGACTCCGACTCATAGTTGGGCAAATTATATTGCATACGACCGTGTACACTTTCTCACTTGAGGGGTGGATTTGAAAGTTATCAGTTCCTCCTGGATAGAACAAATTAAACTGTTTTGTACTAGCGGCGCTTCAAAACTACTGAACTTCAGTGAACTCATTGAACAGAGTAAATCACACTTGACACTTATATTATCGAGAGTATGCAAAAGAGAGAGGATGGATAAACTCTGAGGCTAGACCTCCCAATTTACAACAAATATGGGGATTAAACTATTTATACGGGTATAAGAACACATGCAATATAAGGATAAAATATTTAATATTGTCACATGTAAGTGGAATAAGAACACATGTAGTAGCAAATATGGGGATTAAACTATTTAATATCGTCTTCAAAATGCACTTTCTAGGCGAGTTTCGGGGTGAGGAAAGTTAAAAACACATCGAGAACCTCATGCCTATATCAAGGTAAACACTCCGCCTCATGCGCCTGCCTTTTAAAATACTTCTATCAAAGACAGAAGATGCCCTTTTAAGGATCATTTGAAAAGAAGAGTTGAAATAGTACCTTTTAAGGTTCACTTAAACTCTGCTAAAAAACTTTTTCATTAAATCCCTTCTCTTTCAACTTCGATTTCAACCAAATGCAGGAGAGAATATATCACATGCCTATAACACTTTCTTCATCTAAAGAAACTTCGTAAAATGAACCACCAACATTTAATGCAAGAACTTCTTTAGTAATCCTCAATGGTATATGAAATATGCTCAAGCTGTTCTTGGAGAAGATGTAACAGCAAGGATAAAATAAGTAAGTCAAATGTAATATGCATAAATAAGACAAGGAAAACTAACAATTTACTCTAGACAAGGTACCAACTACTAACATAAGAAAAAAGTAACAACTACGCCTCAATCCGGAGCAAATTAGAATCGGGTATATGAACCCTCACAATCCATGTCGCTCCTTTTGCTTCATCTGCAACCAAAGTTAAACAGCTGGTTGTACCATATAAAATCATGATACTACGAGATCCTCTTCATAGAAAAGAGGCTGTCCTTGTGCGGTACAAACGATTCTAAGTTCCTCAAGTTACTGCTGAACATCTTCATCACCCTATTCTTTGTGTCATATAAGTACACCTTAGAGTTGTTCTTATGCTTAAGAATCAATACTTCACCATTCCTAGCTCCAGCAACAGCGACAAGTTTCCCGAGTTCTGGCATTGTTCTCTCAATCGGTCTTGCTGATTTGCATGGACAAGTTTAATTTGTCAACTCTGCCACGATAGTATGTTTCTTGGACCAAAGTTGCCCATGAAAATCTTCCAAAATCCAAACATCCATTTGCGTATCAGAATCACAGTAGACAACAGAAAGAAATCCACCCAACCCTACCAATGCATAATTGTTCGTCTTATTAATCACATCACCACGTTCTGGAAGATAGGTTCTAGTGAATCCTGCCTCTTTAACTTCCATTGAAATGAAATATTCACTTGACTCAACATACCAATGCAGAATCCTTCCATTTATTGACACTGCATTCTTCCAGTAAAAATTACCTAGGTTGAATGGCCGATCATTTATATCTTCCCACGGACCAGAAACTCGTTCCCAGTTTTCATCAGCACTGCTCAGATTGAATATTTCGAAACGATAATAATAATCGTTAACAACATGCACTACTTTGTACTGCTTTGTCGAAGAGTCAAATGCTATTGCTGCACTACAAGCTCCATGTAGGCAACCTGAAGGACATCTAGGGACAGTGACACAGAACTCTGTTGCTGGATTTATCACTTGTAGCTTCCCAGAGTCCCCTGGTTCACTCATCAATAGAAATCCATCACAGCTAGAATGAATCTCGCGTGATTGATTTTTTCCAAGTTCACGCGATTCACATTCAAGTTCTTTCCCAATCTCTATCAACTTTGTTTTCATATGCCTTCCATGTCTTGCCTGTATCACTAATTCTGATTTCGATTCCTTGAAATTTTGGTCAATGAAAGAACTTCTGGAGAAAAATTCTTTCCATGTTTTGCAGACAGGCATCACATTCTTATTTATGTATCTCGGTGGAATCTTCACTAGGATGTTAAGTATGATCCTTTATTGAAAACTAGAAAGAGTAATCTTCTGACTCTTTTCTACTTGTTTTATTCCTCTGCCTTTATCTTCTCCATACTTGTTTTCTTGTAAGCCCAGCATCTGTTGTGCGAATTCAATGCCATCAATTTCACCCCCCATTCTTGTACTGTGTACACTAATGCAGTTTCTGTAAATAAAAGTAAGTAAGATATACATGAGTCCGACAACTAAGTTTCATAACTTGAACAATTAAAACTCAATCAAGTTATCAGCTTTTGGACAAATTAACTATGGAATTCGATGATCCCTTCTCAAATTTACAGAAATTCAGTTCGCTATCTGCTTCTATAGCTGCAATTTCAGCCATGAGCTATAATGATTTGCATATGATTTTACAAATCAAACCAGTGAATTAATAATATCTATATATATATATTTTTTTGATAACCATGTGTCCGCGCCAGCTTTTGCGACCTCCTGCCAGCAATAGGTAACTCTGTCCAGCGAAACTTAGACAGATGGGAAGAAATCACCTAGTGAATTAATATTATCTATTATCTACCTACCTATAGTTCAGGGAACATTTATATGAAATAAGAGAATCTAATAATGTCTTTCTACTAAAGCAACTAATAGGTACTATATCCACATCAACTGACTGAATCGTTTATCTCCATGAAACACATGCATCAGTCATGTGTAGGGGGCGATTTAGTGCACAAGATATTGGTTCATCTGAAATCAGTAGCTTTGTCTCACACCCCGTTTCAAAAAGGAACAATTATAGCTCAATACCTTCGGGTGATCTAATTTATAAAATAGTCAGAAATGTATAGTTTTTGTATATTTATACATAAATATACATCGGGCTACTGCTGGTCATTAAGTTTGGCCGAAGGGACATAAACAAAAGAATCCCTTTAAGAAAGCCACTGAATAAGCACACATAATAGATTTCAAACCCTATAAATCAAATGGTAGAATTTCGATGTCCAACACATAAAGTTTAAATCTTTAATCCGCCTTAGTAGCTCTTTTTTGAAATTAGACAAAAAGGTTTATGCCATTGAAGCTATGATCATAACGAATATAACACTAATAAACTTGAGGAATCACAAACTTCAAGCTACTTATTATACTTCAGACTTATGTCAATTAAAAAATCATGATATGACATAGTTGCACTAGCTGTAATTAAAGAACTACTAACTCTTGCTAAAACAAAAATTAGGACGTATATAATTAAATAAACTTGTAAAAACAAGAACAATAATATATTGGAATAGAGAAGAGAACATACAATTAGAGCAACTTGATTTTTCCGTCGAGAAAAGAATGCGACACGAGAATGGGGACTTGATGAGTCTATTTATAATCTTTCCATAGGTTTCGGAAAACTAGCTAAACCCTAAGCCTATTTTGATTTGGATTGGTTTCTTTTTTGGGTTTTCCACTTGGCGTTCGGTATTAGAATTAGGGCACGACTAAATTCATTTTTTTGTGCGGAATGTCCGTCAAAGGCACTGGTCTTTAATTTTTGCCCTTCGCTAAAAATTACTTGGTTCCGGGTTAGAACCGTTTAGTCAATAATTAAAAAAAAAAAAATTGCAAGGTAGAGTTTAGATTCGTCAGACAGAGTTTTGCCTCAAACTCTACCTGATCAGGCAGAGTTTTGCTATCTTAAGGCAGAGTTTGCAAACTCTGCCTTAAGATAGCAAAACTGCACGATCGAGTAGAGTTGACGCAACTTTGCCTTAAGGTAGAGTTTTGCCTTGAGGCACTTATACCCGAAGGCAAAACTCTACCTTAAGGTAGAGTTCTGCATTAAGGCAATTTTTTTTATTCAGTTGAAACTTTGCAAAACTCTGCCTTAAGGCCTAACTTTTGCCCGAATAGGCCTAATTTTACTACGAAACTCTGCCATGTGATTTTTTTTTTTTTTTGATTGAGCCGGGGTTTGAACCCAAGACTTCGGTGTCACACCTCACCGAGGGGTATGACGGGCTCCGACCCATAGGCCGGGACCACCTAACTTAATAGTTACTTTGAGCATCATATACCCTAAGTTAAAGAACACCTGCATGCAGAAAAGGCCCAACATAGAAATATCCAATAATCCAACATATATATTCATATGCAAACCGACAAGGTCGCTACAACATCACAAGTATCACAAAGCCGGCAAGGCTATCGTAAAAAGTATCAAGAGCTCAAAATAAGGCCGATAAGGCCATACATAATATTTACATACCCCACTATGTCTATGAGCCTCTAAGTGCACATAAGAGCTTGTATTACACTAGCGGAAAAGTACCAAAAGATAGCGAGTCCGGAGTAGTGGCACTTGCTGACACCGCTGAAGTTGAGAGTCCTACTGCGGTTGCTCTCCAATAACCCTGTCAGGGCCTGCAGCACGAAATGCAGCGTTCCGTGCAAGGGGACGTCAGTACGGATAAAAGTACTGAGTATGTAAGGCGGGATGCAATAGCATGAGTAAGGCGGAAGTACAAAGAAAGTAAAAGTAACCTGTCATCAGAGAACGTGCGTTATGGAATGCATGCATATTTCAGAATCATATGTAAATGAGGAAATATATATATATATTATAATTGTTAGTGTTACGGAACGTGCAACCCGATCCATAAATGTTAGTGCTGTGGAACGTACAGCCCGATCCATAAATATAGTATATTCTTTACGAGAATGTGCAGCCTGATCCATTTATGTTAGTGTAGAGGAACGTATGACCCGATCCATAATTATCATATGTTAGTGCCGAGAAACGTACGACCCGATCCATAATTACCATATGTTAGTGCCGAGGAACGTACGACCCGATCCATAATTATCATATGTTAGTGCCGAGGAACGTACGACCCGATCCATAAATATAATATATTAGCTATACATAATATAAATAGCATGCAGGAGAGCTCATATGAAAGCTACAACTTTATTGGAGTGTCGTAAGGTCAGTAACCTCCGATTTATATTATGGAATTCGTGTCGAATCCAAAGAAATAACTGAACGATGATGAACATAATAATATACCAAGAATCGATCAAATAACTAAGACATTAAGAGTTGAGCTACATGACATAGGAATGGAGTGATTTTATTATGGAACACTCATATTCATACTCTAGTTGGATTCGTGCCAAGGAAAGAGAGAGAAACGAACACCTTACATACCTTATCCATCCAGTTACCACTTAAAGGATCCTTTACTTTGATGCTTGCCCTTCACCCGAACCTATATATCGAGAAATAAAGCTTTAATCATACTTTCATCATATTTCCATCAACTTATATGCACTAATTATTAAAGACTAATTTGGGTTACGAAAATTTGGGCAACATCTCCCCTATATTATCCACTTCCTCCAAATACCAAAACACCTGCCAAACAATACCAACAACATCAACAACAATATCATCAAGATTCTACAAGATAAATATGTATATTTTCATCCAAACTCTCTTCAAACTTCAATCCATAAGCCAACAACACCAACACAATAATTATAACTCTTATTCTCATAAATATTCTTAAATCAACATTAATAAAGAGAAATTCACACCTTACCTTCACTAGAATAGGAAGATCTTCAATATCTACTTTGAATCCGGGCCAACTCCTACCCAAAACAAAACTATAATCGCGACTACACGCTGTCCGGACCTCGATTAATACTCTGTCACCCAAAATTACTCAAAATCCTCACTTTTATGGTGTATATAAGCCCTCATATGCTTGCTGAAATTTCTGGAATATTTGGGAAATTTTTGGTGGAGAAAAATGGGGGTTTTACCCCTTATATAGTGGGTTGAAGTCGGTGGCACTGTAGCACTGTAGCAGCGCGCGACACTGTGCGTCCGCGCAGTGCAGTCCCCTGCTCTGCCCGCCTAACTTGTAACGTCCATAATTCTCTACTCCGATGTCGTATCGACGAGCGGTTTGTTGCGTTGGAAACTAGACTTCATGAACTTCAATTTAAGCTTTTGCTTTGCTTCAAAACTCCTCATATACCAAAAAATATTCTTTCTCAAAGTTGGACCAAAATTGCCCCTCATATTTTCTTCAAAGTTCCAACAAACTTAATTTCCTTGATCCACTTGCCCTTCAATCCTTCCATAGCTTATTATATGAACTTAAACCCTCATAACCATAAGATTGGAGCATATAATCTCATATATTCTTGAAGGAAACTCCAGCGTCTATACTTAAAACAATCAACACTCATAAATCTCAACGTAAACAACTACGGGGTGTAACATTCGGGGTATTAGGCGAAGGCCAAAATTAAAGACCACTAATTTGAGGGGCAAAAATTAAAGACCAGTGCCTTTAAAGGGCAATCGTGCAAATGATCCGACTAAATTCGGATTGTTTACGCATTCCAGGGCCCATATCTAGGTGCGGTACTCCCAATAGGAATTTTTCCATTTCAAGAGGCTCGAACCCGAAACTCTGATTAAGGATCGAGGGATTTGGATTGGTTTCACTTTGTTTTAGGAGAAGTTTTTATCCACAAAAATAATAAAACGTTCTTGAGTGATTAGTACTTAGTAAGGCTGGAAAAAAAATGTAAGGGGTTGTTTGGTAGGAGCCCCATTTTGTGGAATTTTACTGGGTATGTTGTTATTGTCTGATATGAGGTTAGAGAAAATAATATTGGTATTATGGAGCATTTAATTTTCTTGTTTGGTAGTATTTTCAACCTATGTATAACTAATACTACCATATTCAGTATCATTCTTATACAGAGTAGATTATGACATTGGGTTCATTTGGTAGGTAGCCAAAATTATCCTGAGACTAATTTATCCCATCTCTTGGGATTATTTTATACTATCTAAAAGATGGTATAAAATAATCCCAGGATAAGTGGGATAAGAAGGGATATCCCATCTTTTAAGTTGGGATGCATTTTCTATCTTGTTTGGTACAAGGTATGAATTTATCCTGGGATAAATTTATATCTTCTACTAAATATGGTATAAAAAATTAGTGTTGGGATATCACAGCTTATGCCATGCACCAAACGACCCCTTAACAATATCGGTCCTATTCCTATTCTAATACACTTTTTATTTGGAGAAGAAAGTTTTTTTTAATCTCCTTGCAACAACTTACAATGTAAAGCAGAAAGAACAGCCAGTACACTACAGCTACGGATTAGCTATAACTACACAAGTGAAAGTATAAATCTAGCTAAGTATTGTATCTATCCATCCCCTAGCTACATAATTTAGTTTCCTATGCAAAAATGCCTCCCGTCCGTATGTGCACTCAAGTATGATCCGGATATTCTAACACACTTTATTCAAAAAGACTATTTCTATTCTAATACACACTATTCATTTAATACCACAGATCAAGCAACCGAGAAACAATAATGACAAAGATAACTAAGTTGTGTGATTCGACTAATCTTTGAGTTCGCTGAACACTGGTGTTTGAAGTATCGCTACACTAGTGACGATAATCCGTTCTATTCTGTGAGGAAATAATCCTAAACCTCAAGCACTAGTAGGGAATTAAGTTCCTTAAGAAAATACTGCGAATTCAGTGGGCTCAGATTAATTTTGTTTCTTCTCCATTTTTCATAGAACAGATTATCGTCACTGGTGTAGCGGTACTTCAAACTCCAGTGTTCAGCAAACTCAAAAATCGGCCAAATCACACAACTTACATTGCAAATACAGAAAAGTATTGCAGAAGGAAGGAGAGAATTTTAGAACTTTTGTATGGAAAATTTTATGGAAATGGCTAAGTATTTATAGCCAACAAAGTAAAAGTGAAGCGGTAAGTGTGAGACTTTTCCATGAAAAGGTGCAAAGGACCATTCCCATTCATACCTCTTTATAAAAAAAACCAACAAACTTTTATATGGCTAAAATTTCAAAAAAGCAAGTCAAGAAGAAAAAGAAAGATGATATTTCTTTACAAATTCAGCGAAAGTCCAATAAAACCCAAAAAACCAGGAACTATGTAAACCTTCAAAGTGTAATAGTTTAGCATTTTCTCCCATGCTAGAGTAATCTGCAAAAAAAAAAAAAAAAAAATGTAAGTATAAGACTTTAAAATCCACTTCAAACTCAAAAAGGATTCCAATAAGAAACATAGCTAAAAACTGGAAAAGAAATTAACACATGCAATAGAAAAAAGTTTGGAAAATAATAGACCAATATTTGGTTGATTTAGCAACATTCTTACCTTCGTTGTAATATATATAAGCAGCATATACAAAACATAAATCACATACCATAACTTAAGATAATTAAACAAAGTGGAGTTCAAACTTAGTAAATTGAAATTCATAGTTTCCACAAGATACAATTGTCAAGAAAGGAACTCTTAACTATGAAATGAAGAAAGTGAATGGTAGAAAATGTCTCAAGAAGAATTACAGGTAGAATGTACTGTAAATCTAACTGTTCCATTCCCCCTGTTAGATAGTAGGTATTTTATCCCACAAGACTAACCTAAATTAGGTATCCACTCCTTCACAATTCTTCCAATGCGAAGCCACAACAATTTGACAATAGATTTAGACTTGAACAGACACAGTAGTAACTACTTTGCAAAATTAAGGCACCAATGACTTGAATTGCACTTGAAGCATATATATGTCGTCATACCATTTTCCTATAGTTCCTATGCATATGATCTTTACAATATTAGCTTTTTCAGGCTCTGGTTGCAGTATCAGAAGTAAGCAAGAAGTTTTAAAGGACAATCCAGATTTCTTCCCAATAAAACCAATGGATTATGGGTGTTTCCTTGTAATAACAATAGGGACAGGAGCTGCAAAATGTGAACAAAATATAACTCCTCCATGGCAGCCCAAAGGGGGATTGTTGAATGGTTAATTCACAAAGGTTCCACACCACTTGTCGAAGTATTCACACAATCGAGTGTTGATATGGTTGATTACCATAATTCTGTTATTTCTCACCTTCCTCTGTCTCTCTGTCGTCCTCCTCTGTCTTTTCTATTCCCATAGTGAGTTCAACGGAGAAAAATGGTTTCTCCATGGTCACATTCTATTATATTACGCAATAGCTCAAGATGCCTATAACAAACTAATTACTGCAAAG
The DNA here is from genome assembly GCF_029784015.1 of Lycium ferocissimum. NCBI lineage: Eukaryota > Viridiplantae > Streptophyta > Magnoliopsida > Solanales > Solanaceae > Lycium > Lycium ferocissimum. The sequence goes on along the minus strand of NC_081346.1, from coordinate 62,789,987 downwards.
TTACTGACGTTGAGAAATTCTGAAGAATTAAGATTCTAAAGTTTTAGTAACAATAATACCTCATAGCTACAAATGGCAAACACGTATATCGAGAACTCTCTACGATGATTATTATCTAGAGAATTCAATCTCAAAGAGAGAAGAGTGTTCCAATGAAAATGCCGAAGAAATGAGGCTTCCCAGCAAGGTTCGTCTTCTTTTATTTCTTTTGTTACTTTTATTCTTCCTCTGCCCTTCCAAATAACCCACCATACACATGCTGATATTCTAGCCAAAAAGGGACCAAGTAAAACCAGTTTAGTTTTTAACCAAATTATAGAACTGTAAGTAGATAGAATCTTAAATTGACATCACTTGGGAGACAAAATGAACAGCTTTTAACTGCCATTAGGAACCGGAAATTCCTATAATGACCTTGAGAATATCCATTGAAGAAGTTGTTCAGTACCTTTCTTGCAGATTAGAGTCGTCCCTGCTGGTATGATGCCAATTCGATTTTCAATATGTCTAGGCAGCATTTCCTAAGGCACCTTCTTATCAGCTACATCAGTGAACTTGGTAGCTTCATGGGTAACATTATTTTCTGTAAAAACAAATAACGTCAACAAACACTTGATTTATTTAACTAAACAGAAGAGAGAATGTCTTAAATGTTCAACTGCAAGATTTTCTTGATGAATGCCATGAAACAATATCCTTTAGCTTGAGATTCTCAGATGTGATCCACAATGAGTTAATTTATTGACATCCGGAGTGTGTGGTGACAGAAGCATTACTACGTAAAACTGAAGCATCAACCTTAAGGTCTGGCATCATAGCCTTTACAGAATCCATTTGGAACTCCAAAGTTTCCCCCGTCTTTATGGAATCTCAATCTTTTGTTTAAATATCCTTTCTGAAATAATTCTCTCCCAAAATAACCTATATGTAAGCCATCGAAGTAGAAAAATTATCCAAATAGACAGTACTAGAGAAACAATCCGTTCAACAACCCAAAAAAACGTATGATTTACGTCCACATTCATTTTAACAAACATAGAACTAAATGAAAAGACCAGACACCTAATAAGACACTCTTGAGTATCTTGTACTTCAAGTTGGCTGTCGAGTTAACCAAAATAGAGTATAGTGGCACACGAGAGGAACATCGATGGTTTGGCTACATTTTTATGACAATAGACTCAAAGTAGCTATTGAACATGTATTTGTTTTCCTTAGTTGCAAGACAGCATTCCAATAAAAAGGCCGTCAATGCATATATATGAGAGAGAGAAAGAAGAAGACTCCACAGAATTTAACATAGATTTAATGAACATAGCAATAATTAAGAATAACAATACATGCACACGTACTGATTCCTCATATCCATTTCCAAGTAAAAGCCCAAAAATGAAGGACTTTGAGCATCTTTCAGCACAACAGTATTAATGTCTCTTTTCAGTTTTTACTCCAAATGAATTATAAATCATGATATTTCTTACAAGTGAACCGAGTTGCACTTCCCTTAGGCCATGTGTTTATCCTGTATAAAATAATTTGAAATTAAGGTGAGTGAACATAACCTGCGATTCAGGTGACTACCGCTAAATGTTATAATTGATACATCTAGAATTTGGAAGATGGTTAATTACTTTGCCCACCCAGGCATTCATTTTATGCACAACCATATCCTCCATCCAAACCTACGACGAAGTTAAATCTTAGCATCCAACAATAAGTCATGATATTATATACAGTATGAATTTATTCGTCATCTTGCCTACTTGAGCATTTGAATAACTTCGACGCAGTCCACCATGAAGCCTTTTTGAATGTGGTATAATTCCTTTGCTCCAAAACTGTAAATCTAGAAGCAATATATCACAACATAAGGCCATGAGTCCCTAGTATCTCTTTCAAGAAAGGTATAGGGAATGCATTTTTGTTCATGTCGTTCATTCTCACCAAATTAATCCATTATCTCTTCCTTTATTCAGAAGCACAACAAAAAAATTTAAGAGTAGAAATGACTTTACCTGACAAAGAGGGACACAAGCAGATTCAAATTATAACATTTCATTCAAGTTGTTGTCCTCTGATCTTGCTAACATTTTTTAAGTGCCTTCAGGTAAATCAGTTCAGCTTATACTTTGATATTTGGAACCACCTGGAAAATTAATGGTTATCAGAGAATTTGCCTGCAAAAAAGGATTTTATTTTTGTGAGTGTTTAATGAGAAATGAAAATGGAGAAAAAAGAACTACTACGGAGTTGAGATTCTGCATAATTTTATGATAAAATTTTTATCATCCATTTAACTAATGAAACAAAATCTTTGCTTTATTTTTATTCAAAAATTGTGAAATATAACCATTTTTTTTCTATCCATCTATAACTTCCAGTGTAAACTACAAAAAATGATATTGTTAATGAAATAAATGATATACTTATGCATAAGCTTTATAACAATGCTAAAGTGTAAACTGCAATTGATGAAATTATGAAACCAAATGCTCAATGTCAATTTGAAGATTTTGCACACCTCATCGTATCCTACTGACTTACAACTTACAGATTAACTTAAAAATTATCCAGTTATATTATTAAAAAATTTAAATCCTTGTGAAGTATTAGGCAACGGTGCTACTATTGCCTGTGGTGATTTCTAAAAATACAGATGTATTTATCATATATAACCATAACAACGCAAAATAGCTTCAGAAAAATTACCCATTCCTCCTGAAACAAGGAAATTTCCAATACAGTCATGTTTCGCTATAACCATAACAACGCAAAATAGCTTATGATTTGCACTTACATTTGGCAGCGGAGGTGTATCATATCCGTTTCAAGTACGTGAAGCAATAAGAAACCAACACTTCTTGACATATTTGACATCCATTTCTCCGCCACCATTTTGCATAAAGCCACAGGGCACCTATAGATGACCTATAAATCAAAGCTGGACTTATATTAAGGAAAAACTCAAAATCATTCTAGAGAATAACAAAAGAGAACTAAATTCTCGAGAGTTAGGAATACGGTGCCATGAGCATATAAATATTTTCTTTCATGCCTCCCGGGGAATTGAAGTTGGTAAGAGATAGTTGTATTCACTCCGCTAGTATGTTAGTCTTTTCCACACCACTTTGTTAAAATTATCACTGGCACTTGTACATGCTCGTCTGAAACAACTTTTTTTTATTTAATTACAATATGCAAACACAGTAAACTTTCTTTAAGTAATAAAGAATAGTACTGAACGCGATTTGCACTCCACACATACTATATTTACCAAAAGCTAAAGGTAGATTTTATTTTTGAATCATAGTTCACTGCTGCTTCTATGAGCAAAATTTGTTCTTTACAAAAAAAAAAAAAAAAAGGAAGAAAAAGAATGAAAGTACTGAACGCGATTTGTACTCCACACATACTATATTTACCAAAAGCTAAAGGTAGATTTGAATCATAGTTCACTGCTGCTTCTATGAGCAAAATTTGTTCTTTAAAAAAAAAAAAAAAAGAATGAAAGGAAGGAAGAGGAAACTGGGCCAGGTAAATGCAAAACACAGATACATAAACAGATAAATCCTCAAATTATAAGTTGGATAAGCCAGTATGTTTACCTTCTCATGTTTGGTTTTACTTTAAAGCTCTCATCCCTCAGCTGCATTTTATGTGTCGTCCAGCCAAAGGTGGTGACCGAGATTGCTGTAACATCCTCCATAACACTAAAATAGAGCACTTATTTTCTCGTCTTCAAATAAAGATATCATAACAGAAAAATCACACACAAAGAAACAGAAGCAGAGAAACCGATGATAAATCAAAAATAAAGGATTGACAAAAAATTCGAATGAAAAAGGGAAAATCCCCAAAAACCTACCTCTGAAAGAGCTTGAGAGGAACAAAATCTCTAGAGAGGAGCACAGTGTTGGAGTCAATTTTTGTTTGGACGTTGAAGGGACTGCTATGGAAGTTTTAGATCAGAAAACAGAGAGAAGTAGAGAAGGCACTACACGTGTCTATGGCTGCAGTACACGCGTTAGAAGGGGAACCAATATCGAAATTACAACTTTTGTTGATTTTGGTACAATCTTCTATTGCAGTGTTTGTCCTCCCACTTGTTGGCTTCTAAAATATAGAATGAGTGGAGAAATAAGGGAGATAAAAGCAAACACTTTACAGAATTTAAGTTAGCTATCAGCTTCTATAGCTTCAATTTCAGCCATGATCTATAATGATTTGCATATGATTCTACAAATCAAACCAGTGAACTAATAATATCTACCCATAGTTCTGGGCAAAACTATATGAAGTAAGAGGATCTTATAATGTCTTTCTACTAAAGCAACTACTAGGTATATACACATCATAGAGAAACCAGCAATCAAGACTAGAAAGTTCAAGTGACTGAGACGTTGATCTCCATTAGACACACGCATCAAGTAAAAGAAAAAAGGCCAAACCCATCGACAAACACCTGTGGTCGTCCACTTTTTTCACTTGATTTAAGTGTCACTCTAAAGTGGCCTTGTTCCATTTGAAACTTCAGTGGGCCATTCCTATTCCACTTAGACACTTTTTTGCGCCGAGCAAAACCAACACTAGTCGTATCCTACACGTGGATTAAGTAGCCAATTAAATTGTGTCATGTGTTTCCATTTAAATTGTGCCAACTCAATTAAATTGTGCCAACTCATTTTAATTGTAAATTCACCAATTTGTAAATTCGTCGAGTTTTGACCATTAAAAATTGAGACTTTTGGGCTGGTTGGATGTGCAATGAGGTGACGCCCATTTTGGTGTTGGTTTTGCTCCGATAACGCGAGTTACCATCTCCACCACGCAAAAAGTGTCTAAGTGAAATAGGAATGACCCACACTCCAAATCCACGTGAAGTGTTTAAATGGAAGTCCCCAAGGTCGCTCACTTAGTTCAATTTTACACACAAACAACACATTTAAGTGGCTTTAAGCATGAAAGAAGTGAACACAAAAATCTTGTAAACCTGATTTCTGCATCGTCGCACATCATGGGTTTGGCCAAGAAAAAAAGGATCATGGGTAGGGGGGATTTAGTGCACAAAAGATTGGTTTATCTGAAACTAATAGCTTTTCCTCACAACCCGTATATGTGTTTAGAAAATCCACTGAATATGCACACACAATAGATTTCAAACCCAATAAATCAAATGGTAGAATTTAGATCTTGAACCCATAAAGCTTAAATCTTGGATCGATCATGTGTTAGTAGCTCATTTTTGAAATTAGACAAAAGGTTTAAGCCATTGAAGCTATGATCATAAGGAACATTACGCCAATTAACTTGAGGAATCACAATACTTCCAGATTTTTTAAAAAGCAGGACTAAATCATAGAAGTTACATAAAACAAATAAAGAGTTAGCACAAAGGCATTATACATTGAAATATCATGATCTAGCTAAAATATCCAGACTCTGGCGAATAATCTTCACCGACTTAGTTCCTTCTGCGACGATCACAACCACGACAACGGTCATGGTCACGATCACGATACTGAGTTCTCCGAGCCTTGAGGTTATGATAATCAGTGTTTCTTCTATAAGACAAATCTTTTAGACCCCTCTGATCTCTCTCATTCTCACCACTTCTGCGATGTTCAGTTTTGTAAACTTTACTTCTCTCCTCTTGCCTATGGCGTTCATATGCATCTCTTTTTTTAATCTTCTTCCGGACTCCATCATCATCCAATTCCCTATGTTTAATTAGGATTAGGATTCTCATAATATTTTCTACCTACATAATCTCTTCCCCTCTTATTTCTTTTTGAACTTTCAGCAGCATCTTCGTTAATAACCATTTCAAACCTTGAGTTACCATCTCCACCACGCTGCTTGTTGTAGTCATAGTTAAACTGCAGTTTGGTGGCATCACCAGTGCAGTATTTAGCTACGTGATCCAAAGAACCACATTTGAAGCAACCTTTTATTTGTCCTGTGTGTCGATATTGGGACCAACACATTGCAACACTCTGGCTGAAATCAACACGTATCCTTCGATCATCAATTAGATTACTATTCATCTTAAGATATTCTTGTTCACAGGCCTCTTTGTCCTCAAACTCAATGAAAGCATAGCAGCGGCTGCTCCCAGTCTCGTAGTCCCTAATTATTTCAGCAGATTTCACAGTTCCAAATTGTGAGAAGATTGTATTCAAGTCTTTATCTTCAGTGACTGGATTCAATTTACACACAAACAACACATTCTCAGGTGGCTTTATCTCAGCATAAGGAATGTCCCCTACACTTTCGAGAACTACTGCTCGGGAATGTGCTTCTTTCTCCTCAACTTCTTGTAAACCTACTTGCTCATCCATTTCTAGTCGCACATCATCTTCAACCTCATCTTTTGGCTTTCCTTTAGGTGAAGCATCTGGAATCAAGTCCCATAACTTGGGAGGATCATCATCGAAATGATCGTTCAATATGCAGGTGCATTCGATTCGGATATTTTTAAATGGCCTGCCATTCCTGTCCACATAAGCTTCATTTATCTTATTCAATGTGTCTAACCCTTCCTCAATCTTTCCAAAAACGGTGTGCTTCCCATCAAGGTAGTCAAGATCATCACGCAGTGTGATATAGAACTGAGAAGCATTTAGGTTTTTCCCAGCGTTAGCCATTGCTACAGTTCCCATCTTTGAATGATTCAAGTCTAAATGAATCTCATCTTCGAAAAACCTAGCCTGGTCACCATATAAAAATTTGTATATCGAATCGCCTCCATTTCCCGTTCCAGTGGGATCTCCGGTCTGCATGGTGAAATCCTTCAAAACTGTGTGGAAGAGGCAGCCATTGTAATACTTGATCCTGCATAACTTCAAAAAGTTCTTGCATGTCAAAGGGCAATGATCCGTAAACAAGTCTATTACCATGTCTCCCAAGCTTGTCATTAGCATCACGGACATTATATTTTTCAGTAGGGTTTATGAGATTGTGCGGCTTATAGAGAGATAAATATCAAGAACATTCAAATAAAAGATAATGACAGCAACGATGAATTTTGGAATTAAGAAGAGAACAATTTGATACGATCGAGAAAAGAATTAACGAGTCAACATATATCTTTCAAAAGGTTTCGGGAAAACTAGGTATACCCTAAGCCTATTTTGATTTGGATTGGTTTCACATACTCCTAGTTGAATTAGGAGAAATTCCCCTTAAAAAAAATAGTAATCTATCTATATATAATAGGAGGGGCAAAAGAATATTGGGGTGACAAGTGTCATCACCACAAAAAATAGAATTTAAAAATATAAAATAAATATTAATATTAATATTAATATTAATAATAATAATAATAATAGTATTTTGGATATCAATGAATTTGAATTGAAAATGGGTTGTTTGGTTGTGAGTGCTCCGAAAAAGTTGCACCATTTTGCCTTCTGTATAGTTATTCCAACTTCTACAGTTTTTAAAATCTATCTACTATATACAATAGTTATTCCAACTTTTACAGTTTTTAAAATCTATCTACTATATACAATAGGAGAGGCAAAAGAATGCTGGGATGACAAGTGTATCACCACAAAAAATAGAATTTAAAAATACAAAATACAAAATAAATATTAATATTAAAAATAATAGTATTTTGGATAACAATGAATTTGAATTGAAAATCGGTTGTTTGGTTGTGAGTGCTCCGAAATAGTTGCACCATTTTGCCTTCTGTATAGTTATTCCAACTTTTACAGTTTTTAAAATTCCTTAAAACACATTTATACCTCTTTCTTTATAGCAAATTTTATTTCCACGAAAATGTCGGCACCAAAAATCATTTTTTTTTTAAGGCTCCTTCTTTTTAGCACGTTTATGGCTCCTCCTTTTTAGCAACTAAAATAGCAGTGCACTTTTTTTAATCAATACTTATAGTATATATTTTACATTGATTTTTTTTTTTTTTAATTTGGAGAGCAGCAGTTATTAATATAAACCTATTATTAGCGTACCGGTTATTAGCGAATCAGTTATTATTATAAGCCAATTACTTTAACCAGTTATAATCAACAGTTACTAGGATTTGAATCTATATAAAACAAATGAGAGCATAATCTTCCATATCAAGCCCTAGAATCTGATTGTGTTAATCATTTTGGTGATGAACATAAACTTGCTGGGGTGTGTATCATTCCAATGCGTAATGTAGGATATGGATACCAACCATCATCTTGAAGATTGCTTTGTAAATAAAACTTTGTTGCAGCTTCACAGAGTTATATCAAGTTACAGGTAACAATGCGTGCACATGCAGTTTTTCTTTTTCTATTGTCCCAAAAGAGTATAAACATTTTGCTTTTTCTTTTAGCCGTATACACTACTAAAAAACTGGCAAAATTCGACGAACAAAAAATCGACGGACTGCGTCGCTTTGAAAAACCGACGCAGTGCGTCGGTTTTGTGTATTTCTATTTTTTTTTAATTTAAAAACCGACGGATAACGTCGGTTTTTTCAGCAAAATTTTGAAATTATATTTTCGCCAAATTTTTTTTACAAAAACCGACGTCCCACGTCAGTTTTATTAAAAAAAAATTAATTAATTTTTTAAAAATATATTAAATAATTTATAATTCATTTTGTTTTGTAAAATATTAATAAATGATTTTTTTTTAAAAAGAAACCGACGGACTACGTCGGTTTTTAATTTTTTTCTTTTGGTCAACATTTTAAAAAACCGACGGACCGTGTCGGTTTTTCCGTCAGTTTTTTTTTTTAACAATATGATAGAAACGGGTTTGGCATATCATTTGCCATCTTCCCCCCCCCCCCCCCCCCCCCCCCCCCCCAAAAAAAAAAAACCCCACTTCTCTCTAAAATAAAAAACCCTAACCCGCCGCCCACCCCCCTCTGCCCACGCCTGCCACCTGCTGCTAGCCGCCGCCCACCCGCCGCTACCTACGCAGCCCAACCCCACCTACCCCAAATTTCCGTTTTTAACTTGTAATTTGAGGTAGTTTCTTTTAAATTAGGGCTTTTAAAATTCTTTCAATTTTAGTTTTATTTGTAGATTTTAGGCCTAATGTTAGTCTATTTAGCTTTGTTAAACATCATTTGTAAAGTTATTAATGTTGAATTTGTGAAAAAATGTAAACTTTATTTGACTAGTTTACTTTTCATTTTTTTTTTTTTTTTTTGGCTTGAGATTGTGCTATATTTTATGTTCATTGTCAATGTATTTGTGTTAGCTTAGTTATCATTGAATTCGTGCAAAAATGTATACTTTATTTGACTAGTTTTTTTTTTTTTTTTTTTTTAAAGTTAGTAGAATTTTTATTGAGCATTCAAAATTAGAATTGGTTGAGATTGTGCTTTTCAATGTTAGAATTTTTAAGTTATAGTATTTCTATAACCTCAAAACTAAAGTGTAGACTTTATTTGACTAGATTTACTTTTCAATTTTTGGAATTGGTTGGGATTGTGCTTTTCAAAGTTATATTAAAGTTAGCATCCATAAGTTATTAAAGTTAGAATTGTTATTGAGAATTCAAAGTTAGAATTGGTTAGGATTGTGCTTTTCAAGGTTAGAATGTTAAGTTATAATATTTCTATAACCTCAAAACTAAAATGTAGACTTTATTTGGCTAGATTTACTTTTCAATTTTTAGAATTGGTTGGGATTGAGCTTTTCAAAGTTATATTGAAGTTATAATCCATAAGTTGTTAAAGTTAGAATCCATAAGTTATTAAAGTTAGAATTGTTATTGAGAATTGAAAGTTAGAATTGGTTGGTGTTGTGCTTTCTTAAATTATTGTTAAATTTGTGAAAAAATGTAAACTTTATTTGACTAGTTTACTTTTCATATATATATATATATTTGCTTGAGATTGTGCTATTTTTTATGTTCATTGTCAATGTATTTGTGTTAGCTTAGTTAGAATTGGTTGGGATTGTGCTTTTTCAAGTTATATTAAAGTTGGAATCCATAAGTTATTAAAGTTAGAATTGTTATTGAGAATTCAAAGTTAAAATTGGTAGTGATTGTGCTTTTCAAAGTTAGAATTGTTAAGTCATAATATTTCTATAACCTCTAAACTAAAATGTAGACTTTATTTGACTAGATTTACTTTTCAATTTTTAGAATTAAAGTTAGAATCCATAAGTTATTAAAGTTAGAATTGTTATTGAGAATTCAAAGTTAGAATTGGTTGGGACTGTGCTTTTAAAAGTTATATTAAAGTTAGAATCCATAAGTTATTAAAGTTAGAATTGTTATTGAGAATTCAAAGTTAGAATTGTTGGGATTGTGCTTTTAAAAATTATTGATGTTTAATTTGTGAAAAAATGTAAACTTTATTTGACTAGTTTACTTTTCATATATATATATATATATATATATATATATATTTGCTTGAGATTGTGCTATTTTTTATGTTCATTGTCAATGTATTTGTGTTAGCTTAGTTAAAATTGGTTGGGATTGTGCTTTTCCAAGTTATATTAAAGTTAGAATTCATAAGTTGTTAAAGTTAGAATTGTTATTGAGAATTCAAAGTTAGAATTGGCTGTGATTGTGCTTTTCAAAGTTAGAATTGTTACGTCATAATATTTCTATAACCTCTAAACTAAAGCGTAGATTTTATTTGACTAGATTTACTTTTCGATTTTTAGAAATAAAGTTAGAATTCATAAGTTATTAAAGTTAGAATTGTTACATGAGAATTCAAAGTTAGAATTGGTTGGGATTGTGCTTTTAAAAGTTATATTAAAGTTAGAACCCATAAGTTATTAAAGTTAGATTTGTTATTGAGAATTCAAAGTTAGAATTGGTTGGGATTGTGCTTTTAAAAGTTATATTAAAGTTAGAATCCATAAGTTATTAAAGTTAGAATTGTTATTGAGAATTCAAAGTTAGAATTGGTTGGGATTGTGTTTTCTTAAGTTATATTTTAAGTTAGAATTCTTAAGTTAAAATATATTTCTATAACCTCAATAATTTGTGGGTATATTTTTGTAGATGGATCGTATGTGGATGTATAATATAAATAATAGTGATCGTATGGGTGTACACGATGAATTTGTTGACAAGTTTACACACATGCAATGTCACTTCACCCTTTTCAAAATGAAGGGATAATTAGGTGTGCTTGTTCTCGTTGTGGTGTAAGAAGTATTTGAAACCTAAGCGTTAGGGTTCATTTATATAGTTGTGGGGCTTATGTTTTAGTTTGGATTTCATAATGGACTTATGTTTTATGCTTTATGGACTTATGTTAAAACTATGTAGAACTAGTTAATGGTACTTTTGGTTGGACATCTAAATATTTTTGAACTTTGAAGGTCTATTTAAATCGTATTTAATGTGTTTAGATAGTGTTTGATGTATTTGATTGTTACTTAGGGTGATTTTATGTGTTGTAGCTCTTTTAGAATTGATTTGGAGCATTTTAATACTAGTTTTGAGCAGCTTTTGGTACTTTTCTAGAAAACCGAAAATCGATTGCATCGGAAATTTTTTGGAAATTAATTTTGGAAATTTTCCAGAAAACCGACTCAGTCCGTCGGTTTTCTGGAAATTAATTCTTAAAATTTTCAAGAAAACCGACGCACAGTGTCGATTTTTTATTTAAAATAAAAAAATTAAATAAAAAACCCACGCATTTCATAAAATTTATATTTTTTTATTTAAGATAAAAAATCTGAAATTAAAAAAACCGACTCAGTCCGTCGGTTTTTTTAATTTTTTTTAAATTATTGGATAAAAACCGACGGACCACGTAAGCGACACAGTCCGTAGCAAAAAATCGACGCGGTCCATCGGTTTTCAAAAAGCGAGGCTATGTAAACCGATGGACCATAAAAGGTCGGTTTCATTGAAAAAACCGACGTGGTCCGTCGGTTTTTTTCGTCGGTTTTTGGCAGTTTTTTAGTAGTGATATTATGTGATTTTTAGTTCCTGGTTAGTTCAAAAAGTTGATGGATTTGTAAGAAGCCATCAATTTTCTTGACAAATTTTGAATACATATCTTGAAAAAACTTTGTGGCACTTTTATTGATTGTTATGCAGATTTGACCAGAGAATTTACTTCGAAAGAGACTCAAAATGGATAACATTTCAAGTCTTGATGTGGGATATGGTCCATATCAGATGGATACTAGCCATCACCTTCTACTGAAACAACAGGTCTTTCAACGTTATTAAGTGGCAATTCATTCGCTTATTACAGAACAAACTCAGAAAGAGCATGTGCATATTCGCGTTTAGCATTATTTTACTGTGTGTTCATATGTGTTTGTTTTACAGAAATTGAGACAACCAATTATGAACAGAGCAGAAATGGATAGTGTTTATTTTGCTGAGGAATTTGGGACACTTTTGCAAGAGAAAAAGCAAAAGAGTTTTTTTTTTTTTTTTTTTTTTTTTTTTTAATTTTTAAGCAATAAACAATGATGGGGAACTTTGATTGTTATGTATTTCAAAAAGTAGGAGGAGGAAAAATTTCAGAAGCTTTACGGATCAAGAAAGGTATGAGGTTTCCACCAAAAGTAGGTGACTAGAGTTAGGATAACAATACAATTTGTAAGTCCTTTTTCTTAAATAGAGTATATACCCTTTTAAATGGTTATTTTCTACTCTGTTTGGGATGGTTTGAAGTATCTGTTACTAAAAAAAGATTATCTGGAATTTTGATGAAAATAAAGAGGAAAAACATGAAATGAATTGAGACCGTAGCAAAAATTTATTCTGGTTTTAAATAAGTTTTATGAAATAATGCATAAAGATGGAGAAACTGAAGGGCAAAATGATGAAACTAAACAAGAACATAAAAGAAAGGAAAGAAAAAGCAGAAAAGAAAAATTATTGCAGAAATGGAACGTGATTCTACTACTGAAAAGTGGCCGAAATTGGTGCCATACTTTTCTTTATTGTTATTTTCAATTGAATTTTATTCTTCTATATTTAATATCGTATACAAGGTATTTTAATTGTGAATCGGAATTTAACTACCAAATGAGTTTATTAAAAAAAAAGAGTCAAACTTGGACAGAAGCATGACAAGTAGAACACATCTATAAAATTAAGAAAATATAAGCTTCTTGAAAAAATTATTATTCCCATTTTAAGAGTAAAAAAGAAATGCTAAAAATGCATTTTTCTGTACATATCACAATAAATATTAATTAATTTTATTTACTAATTTATGGTGCATATTAATGAATTAGAACATCTTCATTTTTTATTTGAATTTCCAATCAATTATTGTCCAAGTATATCCATCTAAAGATCAAGGCTATAATGGCTGACTTATTATCTAAACAAGAAGTAATAAAATAAGAATAAGATATTTCAAAAATAAAATATTCAACTTAGATGAATTTATCCCATAACTGGATAACCAAGATTGATCAAAGTTCATTAGTAATTGATAATCTAAGTTATCAACACAGGTTTAGATTAGTGACATGTGTCATTGTGAATTTTAAGGGTTATGATTTAAATTGAGTTATTCTTTATCAAGGGCTATGGATTTTCAAAAATATATGTGAAGACATTTTAAAAATATTCATTTGAGTTGAAATCAGATTTACTCCACTCATACTCTCAATGAATTATGTAGCTTATATATTCTTATTGTAATTTAATAATCATATAAAATACATTTAACAATAAGGAGTGTGATACTACTTTACGCCATTATTTATTTTAAAACACATAAATTATGTTTTGGGTTGATTAATGTAGCCAATAAATAAACTCCCTCTTTACAAAAATTGTTATACAAGTGATAAGGGAAGGTGAATTCACTAACCTTATCTTTTCCCTTTCAACATATAATAGAAGTTAAATGAGTGAAAATATTAAATGAGTGAAAATAGAAAGTTAAAGTTATAGTCTTTTGTGAACTAAATTCTCACCACTAAAAGTTGTATGACTATAGTATATTGTATGATATTTTCTCACTTCTGAGAAATTATTGTTGTTTATTTTCAATCATGTTACATTTTAGGAACATTTGTTTCACAAAGGAATTGAAGATGATATCTTTATTTCATCCAAAAGCTATTCAATAATCATATGATTAGTTTATTTTATTTTATTTTATTTCATGAACATCTTTTTACTGGATTCTGTAAAGATGTAAGATGACAATTGAGAAATTATATTCAATTTGCTCAGGCAAATAATATTACAATTTTTACAATTACTTTTTTTTTTTAATATCCACGCATCATGCAGGTATGAATACTAGTGAAACGTAATGAAGTGATTAGGGTTGACAAACAACAAAAAGGGTAGTACTCCCTCAGTCCAATTTATACGAGGGTTGACCCATTTGGGGAGTCAAACAGCTTTTTGACTATGATTTCTCCAATAATTTTTATATAATGTGAATTATTAATTATGTAGACTTGTAGTATTTTTTGTGTAGTTTTTAACTATGTGAATTTTATTATAAAAAAGTTGAAGAATCTATGTTTGAAATTGAGTCGAAGAAAGAGTTATTTGACTCTCCAAATAAGTCAACTCTCGTATAAATTGAGACGAACGGAGTATTATTTGTTATGAATAAAACTACTCCGTCCCAAAATACTTGTCATGTTTCATTTCTCGAAAGTCAAACTATATGAAGTTTGACCAATATTTTAACATGTATTTTTTCACCACATTGATATGAGAAGAATTGTAACTTATAGTACTTTTCTTATAGTTTTCAAATATCTAAATTTTGATTTTAAAATATTGAGTTAATCTTACCTAATTTAGCTCTGAGAATTAATCAAATTGACCCTTGATAAATAAGACGTGACGAGTATTTTGGGATGGAGGCAGGGAGCATTATTTACAATGTCCATTCCTTCTATGATTACGTCTAGCAAAACAAAAGTTTTCCTCGAGGAAAACATTATACCATAATTTGAATTTTGCCGCTAAAAGTTAGTACTCTATCCGGTTCATATAAAGGAGTGTTTTTACCTTTTTATTTGGCTCAAAACAAATGGTGTTTTACGTAATCAAAAGAAGGCAATATAGAGTAATTGTTTTCTTCTCAATTACCCTTATTTGCGATTTTTTTTTTTTTTTTTTTAGTTTTAGATTTTCAAACAATAATTTTATATTACTATTCATTTTTATTATTTGTTGTTTTTTTTTTTTTCAAAAATTGTTTTTATTACATAGGGGGTAGGGGAAGGGGAAATGAGGGAGGGAATTACAATGTAGGGATTCGAACCCTCACCAACAAGGTGAAAGTTTAGGTAGCCAACTAACCGAGCTACTAAGTCCCTTCATTTTTATTATTTGGATTATTAGGAACTATCATTTTAACAATTCTGTATCCATTACAACCATGCTTTAATTGTAATGTGTCTTTTCCTCTTTCACTTTTCCAAGTATGGATAATTTAAAAAAAAAAAAAAAATTGCTTCCCCTTTGTTATACCCCATTTTAATCGGAGTCAAAATGGTTTACAACATTCCGATAATTTCGGGGTTAATTAAAGTAAAGGAGTCGCCACCTAATGATTTATGGTGAATTAGGACACCTAAGGTTAATTAAAGTTATTGTCTAAAGTTAACTCTGTTTTAAAGTCCACGAAATCAAAAAGATTCTAGGTAAGGATTCAATTAATCTAAAGGGAAGGTATTAAGTATCCTTTAAGATCCATTAAAAATGTTTAACTAACCGCAGGGGCAGATCTACCTTATGAGGGTAGGGATGCCACGCCACCCGCACGCTTCGGCAAAAATTCCGAGTATGTATGCAAATATCTGTGCAGAAACCTATTTACATGTTAAATGGCACCCTGAGTAAATAAACCTGCTCTGGTGCCAGCGGTCTGAGCGGGCCACTTAAGGTCTTTGTGTCTCACGCCCGAGTTCGATTTCCACAGCAAGCATTTACAAATCTGTTTTTTCCCCTACACCCTCGCCTCTCTTTCCTCCTCCTTTTTCTTTTCCTTTTTTTTTTCTTTTTATTCTTCACTAGTAAATTTGCCGCGCTTCGCGCGGTCATAAAAATAGATAAATGATGGTTAAAAAGTTTCTCCTTATAATTTTAGTTCTATAGATTTGATAAATTATGATACGTTATTTTTTCGGTTAGCTCAAACACTTTCCATATAACCACTTTGATGAAAATGTATTTTGAAAGAAAAAATGATATTATCTCTAAATCACCATATAAATTTCTATATTCACCATGTGTGATTGTACTTCTTCGTTAAAGCATCATCAATAATTTGATTCAACAAAATTATTTTGTTGCTTCTTCATTACTAAAAGGAAAGTTTACTCACTTAAATCAATCTTTATATCTGAGATGTAATTCATATATAATTTTTGTACATAAAGACAATCTCATAATGGATATGCTTCACTCAAACTATAATATCTACATTTCAAGTAATAATCGAGTAAAAAAAAATATTCTTAGACAACAGCTTTTTTAGGCACATAATTTTTTACTTTTTCACTAATTTTTATAAATTTTAATCATTTTCTAGTTTTAAGATAAGAATTTATTACAAAGAATTTTAGCATTCAAATTTAGATATATTTCTTTGATTTTCTAAAAATGGAAATCTTAAATAAGGGGAAGAAAAGAAAATAACAAATTTAATTAATTTTTGGCAAAATGTGGGGGGAAAAGGAGAAAAAAATATGAATTTGTTTGTTGATGATAGAAATACAGACACATCATCTTACCAACCTTACACAAGCACACACATACAATATATTCTTATTTGTATCTTTCAAATTTTCTTGTATTTATTTTAGAGAGATGAGAAATAAAAAATAAAGCAACAAAGAAGAATGAAAAAAAGGATGGAAATTTTAAAAGTGAAAAAAGAAATTAAGACACAAATCCAAAAGTTTTAGATTAGGACAAAAAGCAGAAGAAATGTACGTACTTATTTCATTTCTCTTTACTTGATTGTCCTTTTCCCCTACACAAAGATAAACTTTTCTTTTATTTGCTCCTCTAATAAATCTGCACAGCCCACTATATACAACCTGGAAAAAATTCACAACCTGACCAACAGCAGGGGCGTTTTGTCAATTCAGAATTTCATATCATAATCATAGTGCTAAGATTTGACGATTGACTATCTGAGCCCACCCTGATACGTATTAAATTGTTGTAGGCAGTCGTAAAAAGGAAATGCTAGGAAGTGGGTAGAAAATTTCGGGTAAAAAGGATGTGGAAGGAAATGGAAGTATACGAAATTTTAAGGGATAAGCGCATCATTACCCCCTCACCTAAGAATAAGCTTTTCTTCATACGACACACCTTACCTAATATTTGTCCCTATCACCCCCTTAAACTATTTAAAACCGTAATATTTTACCCCAAACGCCGACGCCATTTTACGGAGAGTTGACATACACTCTCCTCGCACGCGCATTTATTTTTATTTTTTTAATATTCAGCTTTACGTGTCAATTTTTAAGAATAAAAAAATAAAAAACTGATTTTTTTTTACAAAATTTATTTTTAAAACCCGTTTTTAAAAATAAAAAAAAAAGTGAATTAAAAAACGATTTTTCTTTTAAAAAATTTATTTTTAAAACCTGTTTTAAAAAAAAAAAAAAAAACTGAAAACGAGAATTTAAAAAATGATTTTTCTTTTAAAAAATTTATTTTTAAAACCCGTTTTTTTAAAAAAAAAAAAAACTGAAAACGCGAATTAAAAAACTGATTTTTCTTTTAAAAAGTTTATTTTTAAACCCGTTTTAAAAAAAAAAACTGAAAAGTCGAATTAAAAAACTGATTTTTCTTTTAAAAAATTCATTTTTAAAACCCGTTTAAAAAAAAAAAAAAAACTGAAAATGCGAATTAAAAACTGATTTTTCTTTAAAATATGGAAAAATGGATTTGTTAATAATATGGAAAGCTTGATTATTTTTTTTAAAATGTCTTAAAAGATCTTGATTTTCATGATTTCATTTTCTTAGACACTTTTATTTTTCAAATAAAATCCGAAAAAGTGTTTTTCTTGTCAAAATTTGAAAAAAAAACTGATTTTTTATAAAATTTTGAAAAAATTAATTATTTTTTTAAAATGTGAAAAACTATATTTATATTCATATTTTAAGAAAATACAAATTTTTAAGAAAAAATTAAGTTTTTCCGTTTTTATGTTTCTCACTCTCTCAAAGAGAGTGAAACACACTCTCCTTGCCACATCAAGATTTAGGGGTAAAATATTACGATTTTAAATAGTTTAGGGGGGTGATAGACCAAACATTAGGTAAGGTGTGTCGTAGCAAAAACGCTACTAGGTGAGGGGGGTAATGATGCCTTATCCCAAATTTTAAAGAAAGATAATGGGGCGTCGTTTCAGGGATAAATGGAGCCTTTTCAGAAAGGATATCTAAATCCCGAATAGGCATATCAGGCAAGAATTTAGGAAATTAATGCAGAATTCAATGAAAATAGATAAATAGACGGAAATTAAGGAATTGGTGCAAAAATCTGAAAAATTAGATAAATAGGATTCCTGACTTAGGAGAGCGCTACATCACCGGGCTAAGTCCTGCTTTTATATATATATAAGATTGTTGCTTAAAAAAAAAAAAAATTCTCTCTCATCATCATCTTTTTCTTTTTCAATTTACTTGCAACAACCATTATTTTGTTTCTTTAATTAAAATTTACTTCATAAGAAATTTCTTTTGAATTGATTTTATTTATTTAATATATAATTTTTCTTTTTCTGATGACGTGATATTCATCGATATTGGAGGATAATTTGAGCACTATTTTATTAACTTTTAAAAGATCAAAAGGGTTTGTTTTGCTAGATATTTTGGGTTGATTCTTATATTTTGAAAATTTGAATCTTTTTTTTTTTTTTTGGCAAACAATTGCCAAAAGCTTGATAATTGAGACGGAAAAAACTAACTCAAAATATTGAATATAAATTAATGTTGTCAAATAAAGAATATGTAATAATTAAGCTACATATTAGCAAATACTAATTGGATGCGCTCATTCAAGAGTTATTTGTTTTTGTCGTTTTCTTCTAGTCTAGAATTTAAATTTTTAAATCAAGTGTGAAAAAAGCTAAACCAGACCGAACTTATTTATTTATTTACGAATAAAAGAGATAGTAGACCTAATCGAATTAACCCAAAATTAAATTAACCGGCCTATCCTTCCTATGCGGTCTTTGGGGTTAGTGATAGGTATTGCTTATATAAAATATTGGCACCCGCAACCTCCAAATCCTGAATTCGCCTCTGACTGACCGGACTTAGATTTGATTAAAAAGGCTATGTGTACTCAATAAGTGGCGAAACGACCAAGTAAGGACAATAGCTAAGTATTTAAACAGTTGATTAAAATATTGTATATTACATAGTAAGTCAAAATACTTGGTTAATATAACAATCTCAAGGTAAACCAAAGTCTTGTGTTTTAGAATTAAAAAGTAGGTCTAGAGGTAAGTTTAAGAAATGGTTTAAAGTTGGTTAAAATAACTGCAGACCTCCATGACCGGGTGTTGAAAGAATTCAAATTTCTTGTGCCTTAAATGGATCTAAACTGCAAGCATCTAGTTCATGTTAAGGAAGATTGATTATTTTGCAGCTAAAGAAAACATTTCAACTTATCATTGTCTAGCTGGAACTCAAATAACTAAAATCTGTTTTGGTAAAATAAAAAATAAAAATAAAAAATAATAATAATAAAAAAAAAAAACATTTTCAGGTTCAAGAAACGGATGGACAACATAAAAATATTTGTTTAGCATTGGCTATGAATTATATAGTAGTAACTCAGGTTTAACAGCCAACAACACAAAATAGAAATAAAAGGTTAGTCACATAGGGAATTTTAAACACACTAATGAACAAGTCAAAGGGATATAAAATGATAAAAGCCATTTTTGGCTTTCATAAGGGGTAGCGATATTCTGCAAATTTTCCGCTCAAGCAAAGTAAGAGGGTAGACAATGAAGGGTGTACGAACTCCGTAAGCGGCGTCGTTAAGTCTCAAAGTGAAACTCTTCGGCTCCGGTCGTACATGTGAAACAAAGAAAATAAAACATCAAACCATTAGAAAAGGGACATCTGCCTCTCAAACATTAGTAAGAAAATAGAGAAAATAAAATAGGTGCAGCCAAGTAATCAATCCGCCAGCTAATATACATCAAAGTTTACCATGTCATGGATCTAAAATGAGAGTACAAAGAAAGAGATAAACAGAGCCTAGTATTATTTTGAAAAAGGAAGAGATAAACAGAGCCTAGTATTATTTTGAAATCATGATTTCTAATGCAACTTGTTGTCAATTGCATAACCAACTATAGTACTGTGCAAATATATTCAAATCATTTTAGCTTTAGCATACAGTCAGGATCTCTAACTTTGAAATAAAGGAAAGTTTAAGTCATATTCGCTTATCACATACTTAACCACAAAAAAAAAAAAAAAAAGTACTCTAGCCAAATAACATCAGGGATTTAGAGAAAGACTACTAATATGGCATGATTTTTTAACAATCATATTTGGGACACAACATATACACAATATTTAAAAGAACAAATTAGCAAGCAATCTTTTAGCGGATGGGATTTCATAACTCTAGAGAAAGTCTAATGCATGATTTCTAACTCATGGAATACACTCACGAATCTAACAGAATTTTAACACGGGTTTAGACTATTCCACCACATAACAGAGAGTGTGGATTTAACCAGTAAATGCACAAAGGGAATGTAAATTGATATCCTAACGCACAAGGCAAATATTCTAGAACATATAGAACACTCACGAGCATTTGTCGAACACTCATACTTTAGATGATATGCAGCCAGAAAATATGACCTTAAATTTAAACATATGAATATGATTTTAACAACATCCGGGGAATACAAATCGCATAAGTAGAGCTTCCTCATAACACTTCGACAAGCATGGTTCTAGGATTCTAACTTAACCAAACTAAAATAGTAGTCATGTTCCACTACCATTTATTTCATACGTTCCATTTTTGACACAATCTCAAACGAAAGAAAGAAACGAATAAAGGGATTGGATTTACCTCTTGTGGGTGCTGTGAACTAGGACGTCGGGGCTTTAAATCTACTCTCTCATTATGAATAGATCCAAACCTCGACACAAATGAGTTCGAACTAAAGTTCGCCGAGACAGAATGAAAAGTTTAAACGAATCTAATATTTAGAGTAGTAGTCAAGATGAAAATGTTAGGTATGATAAAGTTTCCAGGTTGTTAAAAAAACTCCCTCCGGCTGAAGATTTAAAGTTGTATTTATAGGGGAAAGTTAGGTTAGAATTTAGGCGGGATAATGAAGTTTCAGATTTTGAATCTTTGGTCAAAATGGCCGTTCGAAATCCGGTCACTTGAGGATTTTGGGCGAACTTGTAGCCCTTCACGTGATTTGGTCAGATTTGTGCTCAAAATGGTGAGGTTTTGGTCTAATCCCGGATCTGCGATGTATTTGGCTTCATGTGCGTTTTGCGATATGCTGGGATAGGTGTAGGGAAACTTGCACGAAAATGGGATGGTCTAACCTCTGCCACGACTCTGAAAAGCTGGATTTGGCTTGAAAGAGGGAAGAGATGAGAGAGGGGTTGTTTGGAGAGGGGTGTGGCTTATATGGGATAAAGGAATTAGGTTTTGGGGAAAATTGGAAAGATACTAAAATGTGTATTTGTTTTGTTGGGTTGGGCTGGTCTTAATTCGAATTGGCCCTCGGTCAGAAGTGATTTTAGGATCGTATTGGGGTACGATGTCCGAAAATAGTTTCAGTTTTCTAATAGTGGGCTGATTTGGATGTAAAACGCGGGCTGTTTTGGGCTGAATTAAATGGTCTCTTTCCCTATTCTAATTTATTCTTTGGGGTTATTTGTATTAACATAATACCATATATGTGTGTGTGTCTGTGTGTGTGTGTGTGTGCGTGTGCGTGTGTGATAATAATAATAATTTAGCCATCAACATTAATAAGGTGTAATTTAATAAAATATAAGTAAAGTAATAATAGAGTAAAAATATTATATAGGTTATATCTTATTGTTAATACCTAACGAGTAATAGCAATATACGAGGTATTAATAAAGTAACAATTCCTAACAATAATTATATAGTAGTAGCCATAGTAATAAAGTAAGGGAGAAAAATAAGATATTTAGTTTATTAATAATTTAGAAGCTCAAGAAAATGAATTGGAATAAAGGAAGGACAAAATTTGGTGTCAACAGCTTGCCCCTCTTCGACGGGAGACGACGTAAGATTTTTCAGGCGAAGAAGTTGACGTAGTAGCCAATTTTGTCCCGACCAACAGATATGAACTTGGAAGAACTTGAGAAAATATTGGTTAGAAGAAATGTGGAAAAGATTACGGGGTAGAAGGGATGTTTGGAAAAAATTATGGGATGGAAGGAATGCTAAAAAATTATGGGGTAGAAGGGATGAGGAATGTTGGAAAAATTATGTCCGAACCCCGGTTTCGAGTTGCCTACATATCTTGGGTTCCATGAGACTCAGGCCATGTGTAGTTCGAGAGAAGCGGTCGACACTGCTTTTTGCCCCAGTGTCGAATTATGATGAGACTGAAGATTGATGAAGTATTGAGAGAGTTAATGATTTTGGAAAGATATTGGATGAGTTGTGATTTGTATACTCGAGGGGTTAAAGACAGATGACAACAATGTTCGAGAATAGTGCGTATGTTTATAGCCTCCTAATTATAAATGTGGTGCACAACACACCCATAAGTAGGAGTCTACTAGACATGATATGAATTCTCAAAAATTGCCCCAGTGTCGAGTTACGGGGACATGGGTTATAGAAAGGGGTAGGATTATGAAAGAGTTGATTGAATTGAGATTTAATGGTGTATATGAAAGAAAAATTAAAAAACCCACGTATCACATATTTTGAGACGTGGGCGGAGTTCGAGAGTAGATCCATGACCTTTGCTAGCGAGTTTGATATTATCTTGGCAAATTTTGCCCCACCACCGCATAGCAGAGTTCCACGTTGTGTTACATCTCGTGTAGATTGTATTTCCTGTCAAAACTTAAAGTAAATAATTAGCAAATGAAGTACATAAAGTAAAATGTAAAAGTAGAATATAAATTGAGATAAATGTGAAGCCGTATGGCTATGAAAATGAAGTTGTGATTAGTCGAAATAATGTCTCTAGAATCTTGACGTGGTTTCCTCAGCAAACGATGTGTTGCAATGTCTCAAGTAAAAGTTACCTGAAATTCATGCTAAAATCATTAGTAAAGTTTGGGGTAAAGTTGAAAGCGTAAAATTCATAAAGATTGTAAAAATGATAATAATTATGAGTGTGAGAATGAGGATGAAGCCGTCTGGCTTATGGTGAGGCAAAGGTGGCCAAATGTTGTCTCTGGTTGTCTTCAGGGACTTGAATGAATGACGCCTCCGGTAGTCTTCGAGGACTTGATGTTGAGTGTTAAAATCCTGCAGTACTTCAAGGTAAAGTTATTAAATAAAGTCATGATAAAGTGAGGATAAAGTAGATGATAAGTGAGAAATAAAGCCGTGTGGCTTATGATGAAGGGGCTGTGTGGCCGAATGATGTCTCCGGCTGTCTTTGGGGACTTGGTGATGAATGATGTCTCCGGTTGTCTTCGGGGACTTGATGTTGGTTGTAGTGAAATCCTCCGGTTGTCTTCGGGGACTGCTGTTGATTGTTGTAAAATCCTCCGGAAACCGCTGCTGATTGTTGTAAATCCTATAAAACTTTAGAGTAAAGTTGTTAAATAGAGTCATAAAGTCATGATAAAGTAAATGATAAGTAAGAAATAAAGCCGTGTGGCTTATGACGATGGGGCCATATGGCTAAGTGAGGCCAATAACGGTGTCTTCGGAGTCTTGAAGATGAGTGACGTCTTAGGTTGTCTTCAGGGACTCGAGGGTAAACAATGTCTGTAAAATGAAGGCAAAGTCGTTCAAAGTTGGTAAAGTGAATGATATAAATTAAATGGTAAAGTAGAGAGTAAGATAAGAGTGTAGCCGTTTGGCTTATGCAGATAGGGCCGTGTGGCCAAATGATGTATTTGACTGTCTTCAAAGAATTAGTGTTGATTTAGGCTAAATTAATGACGTCTTCGATCTTTAACATGTAGACTTGATCTTGATTTTCCTTCGATCTCAACAAGCTACAAAATACAAGCGTATTTGTTAATAAAGTGATGAAGCTGTTGTAATAAAAATAAAGAATAAAATATAAAGTTAGAGATGAAGCCATTTGGCTTATTAAGGCAAAGACACAACGGGCCAAATGATATTCTTTGGCCATGATTGGTAGACTTGATTCTTGATCTCGTGGTTTTGTCATTCCTGCACTCAAAGAAAAGTTCTTAGTTTGGGAGGAGGGAAGTTGATTCGTGTTGACTCAAAGCTTGACTTTGTTCGCACTCCATCCATCTTCTATTCGGACCTTGTGATCTCCGTCCAAGCCTTGGTAGATGATTAGTCGTGAAAGCTTTTAAGAAAATATAATCATTTGAAAATATATATGTAAATATATGTATATAGGTTGTAAAAATTCTGCCAACTTTTAGATTGTGACACTCCCGAAAAATTGAAACGTCTTTTGTTTACATACTTCTTGTGTGGTAGCCTGAATCAAGTGTAATTTGGCTATGTCTAATTGTTCCTTATCCATGTCTTCCCAAAATTGCCCCAATTTTGGTTTCAGAAGAGTATACTAAACTTATGTTAGGGTGAGATCGAACCTTATGTAGGTTGCCTACGTATCCCGCCAAGGAAATCAGGTCAGGCGTGGTTCTCCTTACATACAAACAATAACAATTTTCTTTGTTTTTACTACAATGAAACCAAGCTCTATGTGGGCTGCCTACGTATCCCGCCGAGGGAATTAGGTCAGCGTAGTTCGTAATTACATGAAAAAAATAAAAATTACAAGTCAACAAGAACCTATCTAAAGTCGTCCTTTTATGTATTGTCTTAACTTCTCTTGATTGGATAGGCTTTATACATGAATATTGTCTTGTTCTCATGATCCTTGTTTGATTCTTCGAATTGTATATCTGCTTTCCATTCTTCAAAATCTTGTTTGGCATACAAACTTTTCCCAATTGTTATATGTCACAATCATAAAATTGACAGATTTGATAATTTATATATTATAACAGAAGATAACAAGTAAAAGACAGTTAAGAAAAATAGAAAACGCATTCATAGATTTTTTTTTTAAGTTTTCAAAAGACGAGGCAAAATAACATAAAGTATTAGGCATGATTCAAGCCTCAAATGGTTTTTTATCGTGCTATTTCAAAAAGCGTTACTACTTGTTCATTCTACCAAGACTCCTGGCAAACCAGGGACGGAGTACAAGTCCAATTCTTTAAAGTATCCTCTGGTTCGGCACCCTAGTTGGTCGGTGTCTTGACATTGTGAGTAGTTTTAGCAGCATCCACTATTTCAATTGGTATGATTGTCCCGTTCAAGTTCCAAGCTTTCTCGGTAGCTATCATGTTCACATTGACATTCCTTTGGTTAGTTAGAGGGTTTTTGCTCACGTTGGATTGAGCTTCGGTAAGTTGAATTGCTCCTTCCTTGATTAAGGCTTCGATCTTATTTTTGAGACCATAGCAATCCTCAGTATCATGCCCAGTAACTCCAGAATGATATGCACAATTCTTGGAACCATCAAACCATTTTGGGATAGGATCGAGGATTTTCCCTTCAATTGGTTGTATTATACCCGCTGCTTTTAACCTTTCAAATAACTGAGCCAAGGGTTCAGCTACTGGGGTGTAATTAGGGGTATTTTTTACTTTGGGGTTTGGATGGGGTCCGAATTTGGTATTTGGAGGATTTTGGTAAACTGGAACTTGGTATGGTTATTGGTGCGATTGTGGATTTAGGTAAGTAGAGGTTCGGGGTTGATAGTAGTTTGGTTGGATGTTATAGGTGGGGTAAAAGTATGGGTTGTGGTGAGAAGTATGACAAAAGGTTCCAGTGGCTTCAGTGTATTGGCTTGGGTGGGAGGATTTGGATGGATGATTTTTTACATTTAGCTTATGTCGCTTGTGTTCACGGGTAGTCATGGTAGAAGATACCTTTTTCTTTTCCATTTTACTCTCATTAGTCGACTCAGATTGAATGATTTTACTTGTGGTGTACAAAGTTGTTGAGTTTGAGATCCTCCCAGACTTGATTCCTTCCTCTAAGATAATCCCCATATTGGCAACTTCTATGAACTTTCGACATACCATGCCTATCATTTTCTCATAATATATACCGTCTAGAGACTCAATGAACATGGCAATCATCTCATTTTTTTGTTCATACACGGCGGCATTGGATCTTGGAACCTCGGCGCAAAGCATATTCTTGGAATGACTCTGTAGATTTCCTCTTTAACCTTGTCATGTAAAGCCTATGTGGCATAATATAAGTATTAAAACTGAATTGGTCCATAAAGTCTTTAGCCATGACGGTACAACTATGCCATTTTTGAGGGTTCTGTTGTGCATACTAGATAAGAGCATTACCGACCAAACTCCTTATAAACAATTTGATCCTGATGCCGTCATCTTTTCCTACTTCCCCTAATGTGTCACAATAAGTTATCAAGTGTGCACGAGGATTGTCTGTGCCATCAAACGTGTCAAACTTTGGTGCCTTGTAACCCGTGGACAAGTCAGCATCAGGGCAAACACATAAGTCCTCGTATTCCAGATCCTTAGTGCCCCTAGTGGTTCGATGACTTTTCATAATTTGTTTCAGACTACGGATCTCCTTTGCTACTAGATCATCAGATTCTCCTATATCCTCATATTGATTGAAATCGGGTTGAAGCTTTACCGCCCTTGGGGTAGTGGATGTTTGGGATTTCACTGTGCCCTTGATATATGTTGGGCGATTGGATAAGTTTGGATAGTAGGGGTATTCTGAGTTGTGGATGGTTGATTTAGTGGAGTTACATGAGAGTTTACGGGTGGTGGATTGGTTGAGGCGTTAGGAATGTAAACAAATGGCGAACTTGTGGAGATAATTAGAGGGGGGGTATTATTGATGAGCAAATGGCATTGTGGTGGCAAATTAATGGATGAGAATTGAGGTTGATTTGGCGTAGTGGTAATGAATAGGTCGGCTAGGTCCTTAACCCGATTCAACTCTTCTCGCAGTTTTTTGATTTCTTTGTTCTAGATGGGCGAGATGTTCTTTATACCAAGTGGAGGTCTTATCTTCAGAAGTCCGGGAATTGTCACCCAGAATCATGACATTTGTTAAATTAGCATCATATGGATCACACATTGTCGTCTTCTTTTTAACCATCCGAAATTTCGGAAAAGGAAGTTGTCGCCTTCGAACCTCGCGAGACGGTTTGGTCGACCATGGCGGAGTCAACACAAATCAACTTTTCTGTTGGGAGTAATTAATTAAAAAAAAGATAGAAAAAAGAAAAAAAAAATATAAATGTGTTAGTTTCAGATGAAAATATCAAGTAAAATCATGTTTAGGTAATCAAGTAAAGTCAAGTAAATAGTAAAGTAGCAAATTCATAAAACAAATAATACATGTGTATCAAATATGGATAACGCGTCCTAATATGCATGTGACTTCTTTGTGCCAGAGGTAGGCCTAACATTTGTTTGAAGGGTAAAATGTGCAGTAATACGTCATTCCATTACTCTTGGCTAATTAAACAAATTCTATTTCCCAAAAATAAGTAAAACAAAGAGTGTAATATTTATTACATACCAAACTAATACAACATAAAGTACTACCTAATCTAAGTAAAGTAATAACAATTTTGTCATGTCTAAATTCTTGGCTCCATTTTGCGATGTCCTCGTTTGTCGACGTTGACGGTTACACTCAATGTAAAGTCTTCATACAATTGCATAGAAAGGTTAGTCATTCCTCCCCCCTAAGTTTAATTAGCTAGAGTAAATGATCAATATTTAGGCACAATTATCCTTCAAACATGCACATGAAGTATGATAAAGTATCACTTGGGGTCGTGGACCCACTTGGACGTTTGGGTAAAGTTATCTAATGGGCTTAATACACCAAGGGTATTGAACCTCCTGTTTCATGAAATGTATGCTCCTAATAAAGGGTGTTGGTTTAGCTCTACTCTAGGTCGACTAAGAGTGGGTTCACTAGACGCTAGGTTCCCGAGCAGACAACTCGAGTGAGAAGGCTAGGAGGTCACACGGAAAATCCGGACACCCCGCGCATATGCCAACTCCTAAAATTTGAGATTTTGAAAGAAATTTACCAGTGCGCAAAACGCACTTCGCGTGTACGTGTGATAGTGTGAATTTCCAGAAATTGAGAAAAGTGAAACGGAATGACAATTTATCAAAGCAAGTAACACATAAACAATTTATATCAAACAAAATAATATATCACACAATCAATTTATATCAAACAAACAATATATCACGCAAACAATTTAGAGCATGTGAAACAATTTAAAGCAAGTAAAGTAATTAAGTTAGCACATAAAGCCTAATTAAACTAAGTCCGTTATGGTTAGAACCTAAACTCCTCAGCAGAGTCGCCAAGTTATTATACCCCATTTTAACCGGAGTCAAAATGGTTTACAACATTCTGGTAATTCCGGGGTTAATTAAAGTAAAGGAGTCGCCACCTAATTATTTATGGTGAATTAGGACACCTAAGGTTAATTAAAGTTATTGTCTTAAGTTAACTCCGTTTTAAAGTCCACGAAACCAAAAAGATTCAAGGTAAGGGTTCAATTAATCTAAAGAGAAGGTATTAAGCATCCTTTAACATCCATTAAAAATGGTTAACCGACCGGACTTAGAGTTGTTTAAAAAGGCTATGTGTACTCAATAAGTGGCGAAACAACCAAGTAAGGACAATAGCTAAGTATTTAAACAGTTGATTAAAATATTGTATATTACATAGTAAGTCAAAATACTTGGTTAATATAACAATCTCAAGGTAAACCAAAGTCTCGTGTTTTACACTTAAAAAGTAGGTCTAGAAGTAAGTTTAAGAAATGGTTTAAAGTTGGTTAAAATAACTGCAGACCTCCATGACCGAGTGTTGAAAGAATTCAAATGTCTTGTGCCTTAAATGGATCTAAACTACAACCATCTAGTTCATGTTAAAGAAGATTGACTATTTTGTAGCTAAAGAAAACATTTCAACTTATCATTGTCTAGCTGGAACTTAAAGAACTAAAATCTGATTTGGTAAAAAAAGAAAAAAAAAGAAAAAAAGACATTTTCAGGTTCAAGAAACGGATGGACAACATAAAAATATTTGTTAAGCATTGGCTATGAATTATATAGTAGTAACTCAGGTTTAACAGTCAACGACACAAAATAGAAATAAAAGGTTAGTCACATAGGGAATTTTAAACACACTAACGAACAAGTCAAAGGGATACAAAATGATAAAAGCCATTTTTGGCTTTCATAAGGGTAGCTGTATATTCTGGCAAATTTTCCGCTCACAGTAAGAGGGTAGACAATGAAGGGTGTGCGAACTCCGTAAGCGGTGTCATTGAGTCTCAAAGTGAAACTCTTCGGCTCCGGTTGTACATGCGAAACAAAGAAAATAAAACGACAAACCATTAGAAAAGGGACATCTGCCTCTCAAACATTAGTAAGAAAATAGAGAAAATAAAATAGGTGCAGCCAAGTAATCAATCCGTACGCTAATATACATCAAAGTTTACCATGTCATGGATCTAAAATGAGAGTACAAAGAAAGAGATAAACAGAGCCTAGTATTATTTTGAAAAAGGAAGAGATAAACAGAGCCTAGTATTATTTTGAAATCATGATTTCTAATGCAACTTGTTGTCAATTGCATAACCAACTATAGTACTGTGCAAATATATCCAAATCATTTTAGCTTTAGCATACAGTCAGGATCTCTAACTTTGAAATAAAAGAAAGTTTAAGTCATATTCGCTTATCACATACTTAACCACAAAAAAAAAAGTACTCTAGCCAAATAACATCAGGGATTTAGAGTAAGACTACTAATATGGCATGATTTTTAACAATCATATTTGGGACACAACATATACGCAATATTTAAAAGAACAAATTAGCAAGCAATTTTTTAGCAGATGGGATTTCATAACTCTAGAGAAAGTCTAATACATGATTCTAACTCATGGAATACACTCACGAATCTATCAGAATTTTAACATGGGTTTAGACTATTCCACCACATAGCAGAGAGTGCGGATTTAACCAGTAAATGCACAAAGAGAATGTAAATTGATCTCCTAACGCACAAGGCAAATATTCTGGAACATATAGAACACTCACGAGCATTTGTCGAACACTCATACCTTAGATGATATGCAGCCAGAAAATATGACCTTAAATTTAAACCAATGAATATGATTTTAACAACATCCGGGGAATACAAATCGCATAAGTAGAGCTTCCTCATAACACTTCGACAAACATGGTTCAAACATAGTAAGAAACAGGATTCTAACTTAACCAAACTAAAATAGTAGTCATGTTCCACTACCATTTATTTCATACGTTCCATTTTTGCCACACTCAAACGAAAGAAAAGAAAAGAATAAAGGGATTGGATTTACCTTGGGAAGCGAACTAGGACGTCGGGGCTTCGAATCTACTCTCTCATTATGAATAGATCCAAACCTCGACACAAACGAGTTTGAACTAAAGTTCGCCGAGACAGAATGAAAAGTTTAAACGAATCTAATGTTTAGAGTAGTAGTCAAGATGAAATGTTAGGTATGATAAAGCTCTGTGTTGTTAAAAACTCCTCCAATTTCGACATTTAAAGTTGTATTTATAGGGGAAAGTTAGGTTAGAATTTAGGCGGGATAATGGAGTTTCAGATTTTGAATCTTTGGTCAAAATGGCCGTTTGAAATCTGGTCACTTGAGGATTTTGGGCGAACTTGTAGCCCTTCGTACGTGACTTCCGGTCGGCATTTGTGCCAAACAGTGGTTTTTGTCCGACTCCTGATTCATATGTATTTGGCTTCATGTGCGTTTTGCGATATGTCGGGATAGGTGTAGGGAAAACTTGCACGAAAATGGGGATGGTCTAACCTTTGCCACAACCGTGAAAAGTCGGATTTTTGGCTTCGAAAGAGGAAAGAGATGAGATAGGGTTGTTCGAGAAGCGGCGGGGTGATAAGGAGATAGAGGAATTAGGTTTTGAGGAAAATTGAAAAGATACTAAAATGTGTATTCGTTTTGTTGGGTTGGGCTGGTCTTAATTCGAATTGGGCCTCAATCCAAGTGGGTTTTAGGACTGATTTTGGGCTGGTCTGAAAATAGTTTCGATTTTCTAATAGCGGGCTGATTTGGATGTAAAACGCGGGCTGTTTTGGGCTGAATTAAATGGTCTCTTTCCCTATTCTAATTTATTCTTTGGGGGTTATTTGTATTAGCATAATACCATATATGTGTGTGTGTGTGTGTGTGTGTGATAATAATAATTTAGCCATCAGCATTAATAAGGTGTAATTTAATAAAATATAAGTAAAGTAATAATAGAGTAAAAATATTATATAGGTTATATCTTATTGTTAATACCTAACGAGTAATAGCAATATACGAGGTATTAATAAAGTAACAATTCCTAACAATTATTATATAGTAGTAGCCATAGTAATAAAGTAAGGAAGAAAAATAAGATAATTGGTTTATTAATAATTTAGAAGCTCAATAAAATGAATTGGAATAAAGCAAAAGATAAAATCAAAGTGCTGAAACACTTTTATCTAAAGAACCTTCGCAGAATAATGAAGGCAAAAGAACAACAACTTTATCAATGTAATCCACAAGGGATATGAAGGATAGAGGTACGTGCATCTTATCCGAGGGCTATTTTCAGAGATCTTACCAAAGAAAGAAGAAAAAGGGGGAGTAGCAATAGGCAAAAACAACAGCAAGATAATAAGATAACCGTGGTTAAAGAAACAACAGGTGGTAATAGAAATCTAAGAATTAAAGAATAAGAGAATACAAGAATTAATAATCCTAAAACTCCGAGAATGGAAAAGAAATACACTCGATTATGCACTACCTTAATTCTCGACCTCCACACCCTCTTATCAAGGGTCATGTCCTCTTCGTCACAGTGAAGCGCCAATAATTAATGTAAGAGCTTCTCAATAATTGATAGAACCTATGAGTTCACCCTTTTAGTGTTCACCACAATTCGAGTGATCACTAGAATGGGGCCTAAAAATTCGGTCCCTGACGTGTTTTAACAGATAATAATGGAAGGTAAATGAGACAAGATATTTACGTGAAAAACTCGTTGCTCAAGGGATTAAAAATCACGACCTACCTCAGTAGGATTTCCAACTTCACTAAACTGAGCAATGCTCAGTTAACAACCTATTGCAACCTAGGAATTAAACTCTTAATTCCCCTCCCTTACAAATGATCTATTGTAAGAAACTCTCGACTACCTCTAGCCAAGCAAACTAATATACCTTACCTTCACTTGGACAAGCATTTCCACC
This sequence comes from Lycium ferocissimum, assembly GCF_029784015.1. Classification (NCBI taxonomy): domain Eukaryota; kingdom Viridiplantae; phylum Streptophyta; class Magnoliopsida; order Solanales; family Solanaceae; genus Lycium; species Lycium ferocissimum. The sequence goes on along the minus strand of NC_081346.1, from coordinate 62,757,533 downwards.
AAAGGTTTGGGTGAACAACCGAAAGACGTTCGAGAATTAAACAATACCCAGACTAACTA
>NC_081346.1:62719892-62757374 GCF_029784015.1 Lycium ferocissimum | reverse complement strand
AAGTAATAGAAATCATAATGCTTACAATTGATTATTTGGGATTGAAGAGAATTGAATTGTAATTGTTTGTAATCTCCCAAAAGACTTCAAAACTATGAATAGCTAATACTAGGGAAAATAAGACTGAGTTCTGTATTGAATAATCTGCAGGAAACCTAAAATCAGGTATTTATAAGAGTCAAAGCCGTGCAAAACGGGACTGACAAAATTGCCCTCGATGGACCAATGTACGGACCGTGCTTTTTATACGATCCGTAGAATCAATGAGTGCCTTCCGTGAAATCTCTTCTAGTAGTCAGATATACGATCAAATTTCACGGACCGTAAATATTATACTGTCCGTATAATTTGCCCGTAAATCCTCTTGTCTTGGCAACTCTTCTGGAACCAACATACGGTGGGTTTTACGGACCGTATATATTATACGGTCCGTACTTCTGCTCGGACATCCACTTCATGCAAAGACCCATTCTGTTGAGTATTCACGATGGAATTTACGGACCGTGAATATTATACGGTCCGTATGTTCCTCCGTATAACTCAGTCTTCAGTTAATTTCTTCTTCTGAGCATCTTTTTCACTCCATTTCCATGACTTGCTCCCGAAACACGTTAAACATCTGCAACATGTCGCAAACACATCAAAACGACCAAGACTTGCTCAAAAACAAGTAAAACTTATAGCCAAAAAGTATTGAATGTGCCATAATTTCACGGCACATCATTTCCATACTTACTTTTTCAAATTCTCTTTCAGCCACATCTTTCTCAGCAATATCACTTACAATATTTTGTAAGATGTCATGAAGGTTATCACCAGCATTATCTAACCAGACATCCACATTTTCACTTCTCACATTAGCAATATCACTATCCTTATTGACCGCAACATCTTCTGCACTTCACTAGATCTTTTCACTATCTCACTTTCATATGCTGTATCACCTGACTCGACCTTCCTCTTTTAACCACGGTATCTAAGATAATATTCCTTACGTAAAAACTCCACCTCTTTTTCACAACTACCAGTCACGGTATCGACATTTTCGAAACTTTTTACTTCTTCTATACTGGTTAAGGGGTGGGAATTTCCTGATTTTTTAAGATGTTCTTCTAGAACTCTTTCCTTATTCTCATGCATCACCTCTACTAGCATATAGATTTCAGCACCTTTGTTTTGACTTAACACGTCTATTCCATCATCATTGTCAACTGTTTCTTCCGTAAGACCAAAGAGTTGGGAGGTAGTAACGGTTTTAAGACCGATGTCGAGTCGGGGTTGTTAGAAAAAGAGGGTTTTGTATATTCAGAGATGAAATCTTTTGATTCTTATTTCTCTTGAGTTTTAGAGGGACCAGGAACAACTGGTTTAGATGAAGACACATTAGGTTTTTGGATGGTAGAAATGTGATCTTTTTGAGAAAGAGAGGATGATACTACTGGAGTGGGTTCTTTAGAAGGTGAGAGAGTGGGGTTGATTTCTATTCCAAGAGAGAATGAGGACTCACGGTTAGACATAGTCTGTTTTGAGCGAAGAGATGAAGTGTAAGGATTTGAGAGATTATGTGAGAGAGGAAAGAGGAGTGTAGAAAGGCTTATATGGGAGGAAGGAACCAATTTATATTGGTTTGATCAAGGGTTTTTACAACTGGGTTGGTTCAGAGAAAAGAGACGTTTGGCTTAAAAGAAGCGGGAACTAACAAAGACATGGCACTTCGGCAAAATTTAAAAGTATGTACATGCTTGAAAAGACTACTAACCTGAGTCATAGGGACCTGGTCCCTTGACCTTTATGAGGACAGCTTAGACAAGAACTCTGAAGAGTGTAATGTCTCCAATGTTAGTTTGTTCTGGAATTTCCATGTGAGCATAGCTATAACAGTATAAGAATGAGTTAGATATCTCCAAAAAACACTTCGGCATTGTACCTCTTTTCTCAACGAGCTATTTATAGAGAAGCCATTTGATTATTTGAGCACCCACAACATCACTGACACCATCTATGAAGCTTCAAGCATCGTTTCAAGGATTTAAATGACATCACTGATTGCATATTCAACTCCTTTCCATGGGTGCTCTTTAAATTCATACAAAACTTTGTTCAAAGGACTTCAGCATATCCAACATGCTTGTGATGTCTTCTGACAAGAAGTGATTTCTATCATTTGGATACAAGGATTTTAACATCATCCCCGCTTAAACCTTTATGAAAATCCTTGATTGTACTGAAGTAGGGTGCCTTTTGATGATTTACAAGTTTGCAAACACAGAAGACAATCTTCGTTATTTGTCATCCTTTGTTTAGAACTTTTGTCCCTAAGCTGGACATCCTTCTCTTCTCTCCTCTCAAGTCATCTTTGTGAGGAGCTTTTGATATTTAATGTGCTTGCCTTGAGTAGTGAGCCACCTTATCAAGCTGAAATGATAGCTTAGGATCCTCAGGTCCCATGAACTGAAGGGACCAGGTTCTTTTGTATCCTTGGACACCTAGCTGTACCTTCTTCCTTTGCTATCCCTTACTTGAATTAATATCTCAACCTTATGCGCTATCTTCCTTTGCTTTTGTGATCTTCGTTCCTTTTCAGAAGACTTTATTAAAAAGTCCAAGTAGGAGTTCTTAATTTCCTTATAGTTGAGCTCTTTTCAAGTCTTTTTCACGATCATTGAGATAGAAGGATTCGCACTCACATCTCTTCAGACAATTCAACTTGGACCTTTTTGCACTTAGCCAGCTCACGGTGATTTCTCAGGAACAGGATCTCAAATACACATTCGTTTAGCATAGGCCTAATTAAGATACCACCTATCATCATGTCTTTGCAGATCTTCATAAGTCTTGTGTTTCTTTTCCCAAAGGATATAATGAAGAGTTCTAGAGACAGGGCGCACACAGATAACCTTTGTCTAATCTTTAGCACACTACTTATTGTCATTTATTATTGATCTCATCTGAACCTGGTCCTCCAGAATTTGTTCCCTCTTTATTTATCATTGATAGGGACCACGCATATACCTTGACAGTATAAGATTAATCATAATGAACTCCCTATAGCTGATCTATCTTAGTATACTTGCAATTCAGCCCTTCAGCATGGTATGCACATTCAAATTCATGAGAGAGTGTCTTGCCGACTTTTGTTCACATAAAGAGTGCATAATCTCTTCATGCTATCACTTGACACACTCCTACCTTCAAGGCCTTGAGTGAGAGAAGATTAACCATTTCTTCAATTTTGCGCTCAGAGCAATCATATTTACCAACACTTTGTTGACCACTCCTTTCTCACTCCAGACCATTTCTCTAATTACTTACAGAACTTAGGAACCCAAATCAGCTTAGGTCCCCAATAATGAAAGAATGGATGAACTAGATGTCTTCTTGTCTATACAGGTAACAATCTCTTCTTTGTTTTAAGACCAGGTCCTTTAAATCTTGGTTTGCTTTCAACATTCTCTCTGTTTCTGTGTGATGATTGACCTTTGTCTTTGCTCAAATCCTCAGAATGACCAGCATTTTCATAATGAGTACAATGTCATCCTTCAGATCCAGATATATATTTCTCTTCCTTATCATCTTCTAATCTTGCCATCAGGGAAAGGTTAGAGTTATATCCTGAATCTTCATTATCAGTGTTCATCATGAATGTCTCTCTTACATCCTTACCATTTTCACATTCATCAAAGGAATCTTTCCAATCAGCTAAGGCTTCCTCCACTAAGGTGTCGGCTTCCGTTTTTTAGTTGAGCTTATCCTTAGGGACCAGGTACTGCTCTTTTTCTTCTTCGACATTTCTGATGCTGCTTCCTAACTTTGTTAGATCTTTAGTGATGTGCAATATTTCAGATTCATCTCCACTTGAGTCACTATTCTCTTCTGATTTGACACTTTTTTTCTGCTTCTTCCATCTTTGCTTCTTGATTTCTTCATTTCCTTTTCTTAACTCATAGATCTTGAGGTCACTGATCAGTTCATCGAGTGTCAGTTCTACCATATCCATGGATTCAAGAATAGTGCACGTTTTCACTTCCCATGAAGTTAGCAGAGCCCTTAGCAGTTTGCAAACTAAGAGATGCTCCTCAATGACTCTATCAAGGGAAATAAGTTCTTCAGTGATGGAAGAGAATCTAGTGTACATATCATGAACAAACTCACTTTCCTTCATTTTGAAGAGATCATACTTTAAGGTAAGCGTCTCAATTTTGAGATGTTTTGTTCTGCTAGATTCATCATAGACATTTTTTAGAACATCCCAGATTTCCTTTGTCGTTTTGCAGAAGACAATGAAATTATACTTTTCTGACCCAAGACTGCGAATAAGGATTTTCTTGGCTTTGAGATCCTTTTGTATAGCTTCTTTATCAGTGTCATTGTGTTATTCTTTTCTTTTGGATCTGTCTTTTCTTCAGCCTCAAAGTCCTTGACAACAACATGAGGACCATCACGAATAATGTACCACAATTCAGGGTCCTCTGTCAAGATAAAATACCGCATCATAAAATCCTGCGTCTTTGCCTTCCACCATTCATAACATTTTCCGTTGAACCTTGGTGGTCTTGGGATAACTTCTCCTTTCTCCATGTTTGGTGAACTATCCATGACAAGAATCCTTTCTAGGTATTACCCTTTTAGAAAGAACCTACTCTGATACCAATTGATAGAACCTATGAGTTCTCCCTTTTAGTGTTCACCACCTGAGAGATCACTGTTGACACCAATTTGTCTCTCCTTTATTCCAATGTATTTTCTCGAGCTTCTAAATTATTAACAAACTAAATATTTTATTTTCACCCTTATTTTTGCTACTACTATATTATTATTGTTAAATATTAATATGTCGTACATTGTTATCTACTTATTATGTATTAATCATAAGATATAACTTAGATAATATTTTTACTCTATTATTACCTTGCTTATATTCTATATACTAATAATAAGATTATTATATTAAATCATAACTTATTAATGCTAATTACTAAATTTATTATTATTATCATTACGTATGTATAGTAGTTTTTACTAATATAAGGAAGCTCAAAGAAATGCGAGGAAAAGGATGTTTAAATCCTAAAATAGGCCCAAATCATATAATTTTTCAGCCATTACATGACTCATCATCAGCCCCATTTTAGTTCAAATTTCTGTCAAAGCCCAATAATTCCGAGCAGGCCCAAACTGCCTTACATCTGAAGTCCTAGAACAAAAATTAGGTCTCTTTCTTCCAAGAAAAACAACCGCTTTCTCCCTTTCCCTCTTCCATTTTGGCAAAATTTTCAACTTTCACTAGACAAGGACAAATCTGTCAGCCCTCATTTTATGTAACTTTTCTCTTTTCCTCATCTTCAGGGATTTGGTTGAAGAAGAGGCCAAAGAACTTTTTGCACAGAGATTCAAACGGCTCCTTTGACTTAGTTTTGGAGCCCAAAATTTCGAATTCCTGAATCACTAACCCTAGCACTCTTCTTCCATCTATAAATACTTTGTTAAATGCTTCAGCCGACACTAAGTTTTTGGAACCATGAAAAACTCTCTCATCTAAGCTACTATATTTTCTACTGTCTCTAAGGGACCTTGAACAACCTAAAAACTTTACCACACTCAACATTTTTCATCTTGACTACTACTCTAAATATTAGAATCGTTTAAACTTTTCATTTGGTCTCGGCGAACTCATTTGTATCGAGGTTCGGATCTGTTCATAACTAGAAAGTAGATCTGAGAGCTCCAAGCCTCAGTTCACTGCACCAAAACAAGGTAATATCCAATCCTTTCTATTTAATCTCTTCTGTTTAATGATTATGTGTTTAGAAATCATGTAATAATAGTCACCTTTTAATATGGTGATATGTTCAAACCTGTTTAAGAATCTGTGTAAATTACTTAGGTAAAAAATGACCATGTTTGAAATACTATAATCGTGTTTTAGAGTATTCTTATTCTAGCTAAATAAAAAATATAAATGAGTTATGTTCAGTATTGCTTATGTTTGGTTGTTGTCAAAAATGTGACTTTAGTGTCCCTGATGTTGTTTGTCCCCTGATTTTAGCTTGTGATTTATAAATGGTGTAGAATATTGTGATAAGAACATGTGAGTTAAACTTTCTTTGCTGCAACATTATCGGTCCTGCCTATACCCTTAAATCCAATGGTTGAACATATTTAAGCATCACTATGGTTGGTTATGCAAATTTGGATATTGATAACAAGTTGTATTAGAAACCATAGTTTTGGATTATATGTGATTGCCTTCGACACTCATATTTGAGTAGTGTATGACGTTAGAATATAATTCTTTACGCGGTATTTCAAAAATTCCAAACTCTTTTCACTCTTTACTTTATTCGTCACTTAGGAAAACTGATTTTAGTATCTTTACTTAAACAGAGAATGAAATATTTATCTTCTAACTTAGAACACTATTTAGGAAGCTTTCTGTTAGCAAAAGTTAGGTTTTTATGATTCTAGTTATCAGGACATTTACAATTGTTTGTTTTAATACGAATGTGCAGATTGTGAGTTTTCTTCTGTGATTCTAATATTTGCTAAGAATCATATGTTCCTCTCTAACTCATGTTTACGTTCTTCTCTTTGGTTTGCATGAACACCGGAGCCAAAGAGTTCCACTTTGGGACTCAACGTCATCGCAAGAGCTGAACGTGCATCTACTCTATCACTCACACCTCTCACTCTCTCAAAACTCATCTGAACATAAACCGAAGAGAAGCGAGATGAAATGACAAACAACCTGCTATATTCTTCCTTTAGTTACTTATTCCGAACATCATACTTGCTAACTTTCTTTCCGTTGTTTTACCATGACTAGCTGTGTGTTTGTTTTTTGTTGACTTTGTTTGGAGGGTGAAGTGTCCCAAGTTAACTGATATTTGGTTTCGTTGTCTAGAGGAGCACATAATTGAATTTAGACCCTTTTTTAATCAAGAAGCAGGCCTTATGTATTTGACCCGTCGAAGGCAGTAACCCAGACATTTAGAGTTAGTTAGCCAACTAGAAGTTTTAGGAGTTAAAACATATTTTAAAATTAGTTGAGTTTTCAAAAGTAATTATAGAAAATCTTTACATTGGAATTTTTTCTAACACCAAGGATTGTTTTTCTACAGGTTGAGGTGTAATGAGCTGCTACCTTTTTCCAAGTCTTTAAATTAAGCCAACTGCTACTTTTGAAACATATAAATGTTTTCTCTAAATTTAATTTTGCTCAACTATAGTACTTTCTGATTTTAGTATTTTATCATCTACGTATATACTTAAAACACGTACACCGACAATTAACTACTTTCCTTCAAATACTTGAATTCCAAAGTGTCACGACCTAACTAGAGGGCCATGACGGGCACCCGGAGCTAACATACCGAGTACCTCTAAGCATACATCTCATAATCATTTCTGGGTGGACCCCAATGGTAGCTCATGGTTGTCATAACATGTAAGGACATATATCACAACATAGCGGTGCATCTCTATATAATCATCAACAATTATGCTCATCATCACCAGCCGACAAGGCTACCAACATATTATACCATAATATGAACCGGTGGAGCTATAAAATATCTAACTGTACACACATGTCTATGAGCCTCTACATAGAATACAAATGATCGTAAGGACCAATACCAAATAGACTGCAGCTCTAAAGTAAGTGGAGTGCTCCTAAGAATCCGCTGATAAAACACCTACGAGTCTGATCCGTCTCCCTGCCTACCTGAGGGCATGAGCGCAGCGTTCACAAGAAGGGACGTCAGTATGAATAATGTACTGAGTACGTAAGGCATGAAAATAACATAAGAAGAAATGTGGAACATAACATGAGACCAAGATAACCTGTCATCTGGGAACGCACAATATGTAATGCTTGAATCTTAGAAATCATATGTAAGTAAGCATATGCATGTGTATATATATATATATATAATGTTAGTGTTGCGAAACGTGAAACCCGATCCATATATGTTAGTGCCGAGGAACGTACGACCCGATCCATAAATATAATATGTTAGTGCCGAGGAACGTATGGCCCGATCCGTAAATATAATATGTTATACATATACATGATGTAAATAACATGCATAAAAACCCATATGAAAGCTACAACTTTATCGGAGTGACGTAAGGTCGGTAACCTCCAATTATCTTATGGAACAATCATCATCGCTATATCCCACCTTGAAGGAACTAATAATCAGGTGAGATCAACAATGATGAATAGAATAAAGGAAATCATGAAATAAGCTCAATATCTCATGTTAGCATTAAAACCATAACTTTGGAATTTCTAAAAAAAATAAGATCATCATCATCATTGTCACCATAAAAGCATATTCATCTTTAGCATCATAAAAAAAACTCTCCTAAATCATAAATATCTAGCTTTTGGGAGTAAGAACATTATGGAGGATATGTATAGGTTCATGAGAAAGATATCATGCCTTTGTAAAGAAAGGGACTAGCCTTAACATACCTTGGAGCTTACTTCTCGTCCTTTTCCAACTCACTTCCTGTCTTGTAATTTAGTTGAGATCATTCACAGTCTCGTAATCTACATATACAACCATTCATACTATTGTTAGGCTCGTCATCATACGCTCGTCTTAAGCCCTTAATTTAAATTCATTTAGAATCTGCCGAAATTCGGGCAGCATCTCCCCTGTTTCTATGCCTAGCCCGAAATCACAATCCAACAACCAACAACAACAACAATACCAACATCAGCAATAATAATATCAACACCAAAATACTCCATAAACATCCCACACGATGTTTATTCAATTTCTCCATCAACAGTTCATTATACGATAATTTAATAACTCTATCTTCGTAAATAAACCGAAATCAATATCAATAAGGGAAGATTCATACCTTGTCCTCGCTAGAGAAACAATATCCTCAATATTCACCTTGAATCCAAGCCAACTCCATCGCAAGACAATACTATAATCGCTACTACATGTTACCCGAACCTCGATTAATACTCCGTCGCTTGAAATTACTCAAAATCCTCTCTTTTATATGATATATAGGCTTTCATATGTTTGATGAGCTTTCTACAGCATTTGGGAAATTTTTGTGAAGAAAAAATGGGGTTTTGCCCCTTATAGAGTGTGCTAAAGTCGGTGGCACTGTAGCAGCACTGTAGTAGTGCGCCCTGCTTTGCCCGTCTAACTTGTAACGTCCATAATTCTCTACTCCGACGTCGTATTGATGCGTGGTTTGTTGCGTTGGAAACTAGACTCGACGAACTTTATTTTAGGCTGTTGCTTTACCTCAAAACTCCTCATATTCTAAAACATATTCTTCCTCCAAGTTGGGCCACCTCTCATATTTTCTTCAAAATTCCAACAAATTTAATTTCCTTGATTCACTTGCCCTTCAATCCTTCCATATCTTATTCTATGAACTCAAACCCTCATAAACATAAGATAAGTGCATCTAATCTCATGTATCCTTGGAGGTAACTCCAATCTCCATACTTAAAACAGCCAACACCTACAAATTTCCACGTACAAAACTACGGGGTGTAGCATAAAGATACTCAAAGATACTTATTTACATCTTACATTCACACTCAGCCCTTTTTTTAATTAACTCTAAGTCTGGTCGGTTAACCATTATTAATGGATCTTAAAGGATGCTTAATACCTTTCCTTTAGATTAATTGAACCCTTACCTAGAATCTCATAAATTTAGCAGGCCATAAATGGAGTTTTACTTTAGACAATTATTTTAATTAACTTTAGGTGTCCTAATTCCCCATAATAATTAGGTGGCGACTCCTTAACTTTAATTAATCCTGGAATTACCGGAATGTTGTAAACCATTTTGACTCCGGTTAAAAATCATAGACATTTTTTTAGAACATCCCCGATTTCATTTGCCGTTTTGCAGAATGCAATGAAATTATACTCTTCTACCCCAAGACTGCGAATAAGGATTTTCTTGGCTTTGAGATCCTTTTGTATGGCTTGTTTATTAGTGTCACTGAGTTTATTCCTTTCTTTTGGATCTGTCTTTTCTTCAGCCTCAAAGTCCTTGACAACAACATGAGGACCATCACAAATAATGTACCACAATTCAGGGTCCTCTGTCAAGATAAAATCCCGCATCATAAAATCTCGCATCCTTGCCTTCCACCATTCATAACATTTTCTGTTGAACCTTGGTGGTCTTCTGATAACTTCTCCTTTCTCCATGTTTGGTGAACTAGCCATGACAAGGATCCTTTCTAGGTATTACCCTTTTAGAAAGAACCTACTCTGATACCAATTGATAGAACCTACGAGTTCACCATTTTAGTGTTCACCACCTGAAAGATCACCAGAACAGTCTAGGGGCCCTGGTCCCTGAAACTGCTTTCACAGATAATAATGGAAGGTAAATGAGACAAGATATTTACGTGGAAAACTCTTTGCTCAAGGGATTAAAAACCACGACCTACCTCAGTAGGATTTCTAACTTCACTAAACTGAGCAATGTTCAGATTACAACCTGTTGCAACCTAGGAATTAATCTCTTAATTCCTCTCCCTTACAAATGCTCTATTGTAAGCAACTCTCGACTACCTCTAGCCAAGCAAACTAATACACCTTTCCTTCACTTAGACAAGCGTACCACTCAAAGGTTAAGAGGGTGAACAGCCCGCAAACACCTTTTGGGAATTTAAACTAGTACACCTAGACTAACTCTAGCATAGCGTATCTCTCAAAACTTGTAAAGATGACCTTCTTACAAGCAATCCCCTTGGAATTCAAGCACCTATAAATAGCTTCTTAAAAGAGAAGAGTAAGTTTACAATTTATAGAACAAAGAAACAAAGACTCAACAGCCTAAGGACTTAAAGGATCTTCAATTTAGGGATCTGGTCCTTTGGCCTGTTGAGGCTTGTTCTTGAGAGCACCTTGATAGGGGTGGCGGCTGCACTTGAGAAAAATATATCCTTTTGATTTGCAAGTGTTAGGTCAAACTAATCTCAACATGTTGTATATATATGAGATCAATGTAGAGAGCATGTGAGAAACATGTGACCATGGATGGTGGCTATCCAAGGGCTAGTAGCTCCTAGCACACATGTTTGTGATCTTTCGATTCTGACAGAACCGTGCAGTAGCTTTACCAGCTGTCATGTTTCGTATAGTGCTCAGGAGACCTGATCAAGGACCTGGTCCTTAGTGTGTTTGTCAAATCATCAAAACTACAACATATCATAACTCATCAATAATCCTCAATGACATATGAAAATAAGAGAAAATCTAACAGTAAGAATAAATAAATGATCCGCTAAATGTAGACAAGGCAAACTAAACTGTCACAAAAGAAAATCTAATAGCAAGAATCAAAGAAGTAACTCAAATGTAATATGCATAAATGTAGACAAGAAAAAACTCACTATTTACTCTAGACAAGGTACCAACTACTAGCATAAAAAAACAGTAACAACTACGCCTTAATCCCGAGCAAGTTAGAATCGCTCCTTTTAATCATCTCTGACCTAAGTTAAACAGATGGTTGTACCAAATTAAATCATGACACTAGGATATCCTCTTTCCTAGACCCCACTTGTGGGATCAGACTGGATATGTTGTTGTTGTTGTAAGATATCCTCTTCATGCAAAAGAGGCTGTCCTTGTGCGGTACAAAAGATACTAAGTTCCTCATGTTACTTCCGTTGAACGTCTTCATCACTCTACTGTTCGTGTCATAAATGTATACACTAGAGTTCTTCTTATGTTGTAGAATCAACACTTCACCATTCCTCGCTCCAGCAACAGCAACAAGTTTCCCAAGTTTTGGCATTCTTCTCTCATTCTGTTTTCCTGATTTGTAAATGTATGGACAGATATAATTTGTCAACTCTGCCACTATCGTATGTTTCTTGGACCAAACTTGCCCTCGAAAATCTTCCAGAACCCAAACATCCATTTGTATCTCAGACTCACGGTCGATAAAACAAAGAAATCCATCCAGTTGTACCAATGCATAATTGTTCGTTTTATTAATTACTTTACCATGTTTTGGAAGCTTGGTTCTACTGAATCCTCCCTCTTTTACTTCCATTGAAATGAAATATTCACTTGAATCAACATACCAATGCAGAATCCTTCCATTTATTGACACTGGATTCTTCCAGTGAAATTTAACTGGATTGAATGGCCGATCATTCAGACCTTCCCACGGACCAGAAACTCATTCCCAGTGTTCATCAGCATCGCTCAGATTAAATATCTCGAAACCATAAGAATCGTAACAACATGCACTACTTTATATTGTTTTGTCGAAGAGTCAAATGCAAGTGTTGCACCACAAGCTTCATGTACGCAACCTGAAGGGCATTTAGGGATAGTGAACCAGAACTTTGTTGCTGGATTTATCACTTGTAGCTTCCCATCGCGCCTTCTTGGCTCATTCATCAATAGAAATCCATCACAACTAGAATGAATCTCATGTAATTGATTTAGTCCAAGTTCACGCGATTAACATTCAAGTTCTTTTCCAATCTCTATCAATTTTGTTTTCCAATGCCTTCCTGCTGCTGTCTGTATCACTAACTCTGATTTTGATTCCATGAAATTTTGCTCAATGAAAAAACTTCTTGAGAAAGTTTCTTTCCATGTTTTGCAGACAAGCATGGCATTCTTAAAAATATATCTTGGTGGAATCTTCACAAGGATGTTAAATATGATACTTTCTGGATAATTAGAAAGAGTAATTATCTTCTGATTCTTTTCAACTTGTTTCATCCCTCTGCTTTGTTTTTTTTCTCCAGACTTGTTTTCTTTTAAGCTTAGCATCTGTTGAATGAATTCAATGTCATCAATTTCATCCATCATTCTTGTAGCGTGTACACCAGAAAAGAGCTCTCTATAGGTTTCTGAAGGAAATCAAACTTAATATAATTAGAGAAACAAGGGGTTAGCAAACTAAGTTTCATGACTTGAACAATTAAACTCAATCAGGCTATAAGCTATTGGACAAATTAACAATGGAATTCGATACTCCAAATATATGAGTGCAGAAATAAGGGAGAGAAAAGCATACAATTTACAGAAATTCAGTTAGCTATATGCTTCTATAACTTCAATTTCAGTCATGAGCTAGAGTGATTTGCATATAGATCTTACACTCTGAATGAATATTTATTATCTAGATCGAACGGGGAGAAGTGCAACATGCTTCTACATATTTCTCATACTTGCTATATTAACCTAAACCTTTTCTGCTACTTCCAAGTTCCATTTTTTTTCATCTGAGCACGTAAAAAATTTCACACCAAGATAGAATGTGCTGTTTGCAGGCCCAGGGCCGACCAAAGGGCCAAGCAACTAAAGCGGGGGCTTTAGGGCCCAAAATTTTGGGGGCCCCATTTTTTTTTTTTTTTTTTTTTTCATACGGTGTTCGGTACTTATATTGAATTTCCCGATTAATTCGATTTCGAGACACGCAAGACGGGTTAAAGAGGGAAGCATTCCCTGGCAATTTTTTTTTCTTCTTCTGAGGCTCGAACCAAAGACCTCTATTTAAGGGAGGATGAGGCCTAAGTTTTTACCTACAATAGATTTATAGGTTAATTTTTCATTTAAAAAATATTGTGTAGAAAAAATAAGACCTCCCGTTAAAATTGGCTTTAGGCCACCGATCTTATTGAGCCGCCCCTGTGCAGGCCTCATTGGAGTATAGTGCCGAAAGACAAATAATCGATTTGTTATATCCAAGGGTCCACCCTAAGTTAAATCAAAAGAAAGAAACTCAACAAGATGAATCATGAAAAAATCTGTAGATTTTGTTGTACTTCTGGCGCAAATTGTATATAGAATATATATACTCTTCGATTCATCTATCAGAGTTATTTCTTCAGTGGAGGTCATAACTACTCAGAGTACTCCATTTAGTATTGTTGTAAACTCCCACTTGTACTGCTTGACGTATTAAATTTTTGTTGTGCTAGACTCTTGCAAAGCATTTGCCATAGACAGTTGGGTAAATATTCATTGTCTTAGTGCAGGCAGAGGGAAAAATACGAGGTACGCTATTGCTTAGTCTAGCTTTTATGGAAGCTTAACAATTTATGGAATAGTTGCCTTATCCTTTCCTTTTTTGGGGAAGAAAGGTGGGATCCGGACAAATCAATGAAGCAAAAGAAATCCGAGTTAATAGAAAGAACAAAGTAAAAGATAAATTCCACTCTCACCTTACAGAGACGGGCTATAATTGTAATTGTGAGTTGAAAGATTTCACATTAAAAAACTAAAAATAAAGAACTTGATTCAAAAAGTCGAAAAGAGTAAGCAATAAAATCATACAAAGTTATATACAAATCACTACTCCCTTTTGGTATTTTCTTAATTTATTTCTTTTAGCTACAGCTGCTCCACATTACTTCAACTTTTACTGATGCAGCTTCTTCCCATGTCAAGATTTTCTCTCTAAGGAGAACGCATAGCCCACAATAGTTAGTTTAATTAAAAAATTGTATCAATACTATTTTGGTTGTATTTAATGGTAACAGTATCATATCACACGCTTCAACAAAAAGAATAAAACAATAACGATATCCAGGTAAAGACAAGTCAAAAGATTATATCTCATTGAGGCATAGAACAAGCCCTTTCATAGAAAATAAAGCTTTATCTTCTATTATTATTATTATTATTATTATTATTATTTGTATAGCCACACAGAGTATATGAGAATATAATTTATTAACTAGTGAATGAACATCTTACACTCTTACTACTACAGCAAGTAGCAGAGTTCATTACTCAAATTGTCAGTCAACTATCCGAAATTATCTAGTAAGTCATGTTTCTTTTGTTTGTACGAAAAAAGTCACTTAACTATGTCTATATCATTCAGAAGGTCACTCAACAGGCCAAATACCTATTTTACTCTCTAAATCTTTGTTGTTTCTATCACATATCATAGAAAAACCAGCAACCGATACTGAAACGTCGATCTCCATACATGAATCAACTAACACATAGAAATACTGACTGAACATCGTCCAAAAGAACTCATGCATCAAGTAACACAAAGATGTACTTGCTCAATAATATACTTAACCTTAGTTTAGCAACAAGTAAACATAACAAAAATTTGATCATAAGTTAGTAGTTTTTTCTAAAAAGAAAATTAGAAAAAAGGTGTATGCCATTGAGGCCTAAAAAGTTGGATGATCATGACCAACATTACACTAATATACATCAGGAATCAAAAACTTCAAGCTACTCATACTTCAGACTTCTGTCAATTATCTTCCCTTCAACCCAAATTACCTCCTAATTCCTAATCTTTCAGATTATTTTCAAATATATATCAACAACATTCAAACTAAAATTAAACCATGCATATTTGTCTCAGAGGTCAATACCATGCTATGACATAGATGCAGGGGCTGTTTGTGAGAACTAGTACCTGCTTACTAAAACATAAATTAGAACTTAAAAGTCATTCATCTCTTGTTTGATTAGCCAGCTTATTTAGGATTTCTTTTACAAAGTTAAAGTTGAGCTGCATAGTTGAATACGTCCATTACTGTTGCTAATTCAAAAACAAGTTCAACTACTTACATGAACAGATGAACTCATAAATGTTGTCTTAAAGTTGTAAACTACAAGCTTATGGTATGTTGAATTCTGTTCTACATGTCAATACCGGCAACAATGAAATTTATAGTGAGAGGAAAATCCGTCGACTTTAAAAATCATGAGGGTTCAAGTCCCTTTTAGTAAGAGTTACTAAAACATAAATTAGACCATATAAATATATGTACATAATTAAATTTGTAAAGATATTAGAATTGAGGAACATACAAGTTGATTTACTGTGGCCTGTGGAAATATTTAGAGCAATTTGATACGTCAGACAAAGAGAAAAGAATGCAACGGAATGGAGATTTGATGAGCAATTTTATTTGTAAGCCTATGGTTCCATCTTCCGAAAAGCTTTCGGAAAAAAGGATACTTTTCTTCTCCTATGAATAGAAGGGTCCTTTACCCAGTCCCCAATGGTACCACATTCTCGAGAATTTTTTTTCCTTATGGGACTTATTTATAATTTTCTTTCTTTTTATATTTAATACTCTCTCCGTCTCATAATATTTGTGTTTTTTTATGTTTAAACGTCCCCTTAAGAAACAATGTTAAAAGGGTTTTTTACTACTTTAATCTTATTTATGTCTAAGCTATGATTTCTGTACATTAAATGTTCAAATCAATTTATGTGTTAATGAAGGAGTTTGTAGTTTTCAAGAAAAATTCTACCCAGGGTAAAATAGGACAGAAATAATTAATTTTGCCTTGAACTCTAAAACAACAAGTAATTTGAGATAACTATTTTTAGTAACCACAATAAATATTTTGAGACAGAGGGAGTAACACGTTACAACACAAAGTTTTGCTTTTGCTCACGAACTCACACTAATATCGTGAAACCCAAAATGTCAAAACCGTGAGCCACTTTAGTTTTTGTCTTGCTTTTGCGTGAAATTATCTTATGGTAAAATTATTTGTATCCGGTATTTGTATCGAATCAATAAATGCATGATATGGTACCATACATCATCAATTAACACATATCCTTACTTTGTTAAATTATTTAACCTCGATAAGTTTAATTAGTTTAGTACTCCTTCCGTCCCAAAAAGATTGCTTAGTTTGACTTGGCACAAAATTTAAGAAATAGAGGAAGACTTTTGAAATGTGTAGTCCAAAACAAGCCTTAGATATTTGTGTGGCTGTAAATTATCTCATAAAATTAAATTGTTGCTAAATATAGAAAGGTGCAAATTTTTTAGGGACAGAATAAAAAGGAAAGGAAGACAGTTTTTTTGGGACGGAGGAAATATAATTAAACACCCGATGAGTAAATATTGAATTTGACAATCTCATGGTCTTCAAAAGAGGATTTATTATGATTGAGGAGTTTGTTGACAAAATCGCGCGCTTAAGAGCATAGATGTTTGCCGTTTTACTAATTATTACTCCCACAGAAGGTGTCAGATTTATGTATACTTATTCTATAAGTTCCTTTGGTTTTGGCTCTTCTGTTAAATGGTTCTGTCATGGATGTGTTTGTTTGACTATTTTGCGTCAATCTCGCAGTAACCAGTACTGTAATGACGGGAGCCAACGAAAGAGGAGATGTATGAGAAGAAAACGAAGAAGAAGTGTTATTTTTAGATGAATATTACTTTCAGCTTTCATGGTACGTATAATGCTTTGTTAGTTGGGTTCGATTCCATAATCTTAAGGGATTAAAGGTAGCACTTAACCAGTACTCTATTCGGTCTAGTTTAACCACGTGTTCCTTCAGTTAAAATTAAATATAGTTTAAGGATTATATACATAGTATACCGAGTTTAGTGGGGTGATCATATGTTCACGTGACCCATTTTTAATACATGAATTCGCCCCTGGTCCTTAGTGTAATATACATGTTGAATTATAAATGTTGTGAATTTCTGTGAAATTGATGCGGTGAAGAGTCTAATTAGGTTACCTTTTGCTTTAGGATTTTTTTGGCATGCATATAAAACTGTAGTTCTACTATTAACAGGAAACTTATGATTGAAATCACATTCATAAAATTCTAATTGAAATTGTTGACCACTAAGTTGGTTTGTGAAAAATTGTGCAGATGAATATATTTATGAGATATGAATTTGTAACGCGAAGCCTGCAATCACTCAAACCTGTGAACTATAAAATTTACCATGGTATGATTCATTTTTCGACTACAGTCAAAACTCTCTAAAACAGCATCGTTGGGTCCGAAAATTTTCAGCTATTATAGAGAATGGTTGTTATACACATATAACAATGACATTTAAATAATACTTCGCTGTTATACGCAAAAAAGATGCATAAAATATAATTTTCATTTATTAATTGTCAAATTCTAAATTTAATCACACTTTGTATAACGAATGAAAACTGTTTAATGATGAAAATATATATATTCATATGATAGTTTTTGTCATAAATAGTGTATTAAATGATCAAATATTTGGTCAAAATCTCTACACATATTATTGGTAATCATATACTCCCTCTGTTTCAATTTATATGAACCTATTTCCTTTTTAATCTGTGCCAAAATGAATGACCTCTTTCCTAATTTGGAAACAAATTCACTTTATGAAGTGATTTACAGCCACACAATATTCAAGACTTATTTTGAACCACAAGTTTTTAAAAGTCTTCATTCTTTCTTAAATGTCGTGCCCAATCAAATGGGTTTACATAAATTGAAATGTAGGGAATATATTCTATTTTTATAAAGATGGTTAATTATTATATTACCAAAAAAAGAAGATAGCTGTTATATGGGGGGTAATTTTACAAAGAGTGTACTGTTATAAAGTTGGTTGTTGCTATTATAGGTGAAATGTTGTTATAGAGAAGTAAAATATAACATAAAAAATCGGTTCCGAAAAAACTTGGCTATTATAGAGAGGTGTTGTTATATGCGGGTGCTGTTATAGAGAGGTCTGACTGTATTTCTTGTATCCTACACTTCTTTGAGAAGATATACAGGAAAAGGACCCTACAAACTCATCGTGAAGATTCACTCATATAAATATCTTATTAGGGTGCAAGTTGCTGAAACATAGTGTGACTGATGATACTTCTAAATGAAGCCTGAAGAAGAACTTTGACTAAAGGCCTGGAATGAGTGCAATTTTTCCTTAAACAGAGGAGGTAATTGAGTGCATAACATTTAGAATCTGGAAAATTAATTTAACATGTAATGAAAATATAAAAAACAAATGCAGCTTCTGGTGCATACCAATACATCTCTTGATATCCCTTATAACCTTAGGGAAAAATAAAATTACATGCTCTTTAATTAAAAACAACAACAACAACCCAGTGTAATCCCACAAAGTGGGGTCTAGGGAAGGTAAGATGTACGCAAGAGCTTACCTTCTCTAATTCTGTTGGTAATAAAAGAGACCCGCAAAAATAATATTCACGATATTAGTGATAAACGCGGAATACTAAGTTATGGTTAAATCAGCAGAAATAAAAATGCAACAATAGTGACACCAAGATTTTACGTGGAAACCCTTCTGAATAAAGGAAAAACCACGGCCAAAAGGAGCAACTGATATCACTATAGTAAGGAATTTTTCACTGTGTAGTCACGAGTGTGAATACTCCAAAGACTACTACACACTCAAAAAGAAAAACACTCTTTTGATTTTTTCCACCTCACTACAATATCCCTCACACTCTATTTTTCTTCACAGACTATTTTCTTACAGTCTATGGAATACCTTGCTCTCTATAATTTTTTCTCTCTTTTCTGGTGTATTAGACTCCTATTTATAGGAAAAATGTTGCAAACTTCAACCAAAGAGAATTCTTGGTTACTTGCAATTTGCAAACGTTCTGCAGTAGCCCACAATTTTGACTTTGTCATTTTCAACAATAGGTGCAACTTTGAAAAAATACATACCAAAGGAAGAAAGACAACTTCCTTTAAATAGGGGCTGGACCCCACAAATCTCCCCCTCCAGACCCATTCACCTGAAGGAGGGTACACTGGCTTCTAGTTTGAGTGCATGCCGACAAGTTCTTTGCACAATTCGAACTTGTCTCTCGATACCACCTTGGTCAGCATATCTGCAGGATTTTCACTCGTGTGAATCTTCTTGACCTGAAATGATTCGTTCTCCACTTGCTCACGAATCCAATGATATCTGACGTCAATGTGTTTTGTTCTCGCATGGTACATGGAGTTCTTGCTCAGGTCTATTGCACTCTGACTATCGCAATAGACGACATACTCCATCTGTTGCAATCCAAGTTCTTGAAGAAATCTCTTGAGCCATATCATCTCTTTGCCGACTTCGATGCGCAATATACTCCGCTTCGGTTGTAGACGGTCATGTGGACTTATGCAACTTCGACCCTTATGATATAGCTCCCCGAAAAAGTAAACAAATATCCGGTGGTGGATTTTCCGTTATCAAGGTCACCTGCCATATTAGAATCTGTATAGCCCTTCAAGATAGGATTTGATACTCCAAAACACAAGCATTCATGTGAGCTTCCTCTTAGATACCTGAGTATCCACTTCACAGCTTCCCAATGCTCTTTTCCTGGATTTTCGAGAAATCTACTAACAACACCGGCTGGTTGAGCAATATTTGGTCGAGTGCATATCATTGCATACATCAAACTTCCGACGACAGAGGAATAAGGAATCTTGGCCATTCTCTCTTTTTCCTCCGTTGTTGTAGGACATATCTTCTTGCTGAATTTCAGATGACCAGGAAGAGGTGTGCTAACCCACTTAGCATTCTTCATATTGAAGCGCTCCAGTACACGTTCTATGTACTTTTCTTGTGACAATTAAAGCTTCCTTTCGTCTCGCGAACGAGTAATTCTTATGCGTAAAATCTGTTTAGCATGACCCTTTCATTGCAAAAGACTTACTCAACTGTTTCTTCAACTCGTCAATCTTGGAAGCATTCCTGCCTACAATCAACATATCATCCACATGTAGTAGGAGGATGATAAAGTCATCATCAGAAAATCTTTGTACAAAAACACAGTGATCTGAGGAAGTCTTCTTGTAGCCTTGCTCCCCCATAATAGACTCAAACTTCTTGTACCACTGTCTGGGAGCTTGCTTCAATCCATATAGACTCTTCTTAAGTTTGCATACAAGATTTTATTTTCCTTTTGCCTTGAAGCCCTCAGGTTGTTTCATATAAATCTCCTCTTCTAAGTCACCGTGAAGAAAAGCAGTCTTCACATCCATCTGCTCAATCTCCAAATCAAGACTAGCAATCAAACCAAGAAGCGTCCGAATGGAGGACATTTTCACGACGGGAGAAAATATTTCGTCAAAGTCAATACCTTTACTTTGACCAAATCCCTTAACAACCAATCTAGCTTTGTATCGGGCTTCAAGTCAAATTTGTGTTCCTCGGCTTTAACTTTGAACACCCACTTGTTCTTCAAAGCTCTCATGCCCTTAGGCAATTTCAACAACTCATAAGTATGGTTCTCATGAGAGATTTCATCTCATCTTGCATGGCTTCAATCCATTGATCCTTGTGCTCATCTTCCATGGCCTCCTCATAACATTCAGGTTCTCCCCCATATGTGACTAATACATACTCATTAGGTGAATAACGGGAAGAAGGAACATGCTGTCTAGTAGAACTTCTAAGTGGAATACCTGACTCATCCACCACTTCATGAGTAGGAGCATCTACCTCATCGATAGTAGCATCGTTATCATCATCAACATGCTGATCTGGAACATGATTCTGGGCATCATCACTGTCATCGAGCCCACCACCGTCATCAACATTTGACCACCGTCATAAACATTTGTATGAGGGACTTGATCAAGATTAACTAAACCTTCAGAACTTGAAGCTTTTAGCTTCTCCGCTTTGTTAATATCTTCAATGGTTTGATCCTCCACAAAGATAACATCACGGCTTCTCACGACCTTCTTCTCAATTAGATCATCTAGCCTGTAACCAAACTCATCAAGGCCATAACCAATGAAGATGCACTGCCTTGTCTTGGCAGCTAATTTTGACCTCTCATCTTTATGCACATGTACAAAAGTTTTGCAACCAAACACTTTCAAGTGGTCATACGAAACATCCTTGCCATACCAAACTTTATTTGGAACATCACCTTGCAAAGCAACAGTAGGAGCTAGGTTAATAACATGTGCAGCAGTCAACAAAGCCTCACCCCAAAAGGAATTCGGCAACTTTGCTTCAGAAAGCAAGCATCTGACTCTTTCCATCAAGGTCCTGTTCATCCTCTCTGCTAATCCATTAAGCCGAGAAGTCTTAGGAGGAGTCTTCTGGTGTCTAATACCCTATTGCTTGCAGTATTCGTCAAACGGTCCACAATATTCACCACCATTATCAATACGAATACACTTTAGCTTATTTCCTGTTTCTCTTTCAACTGAAGCCTGAAACTGCTTAAAGACACCCAACACTTGGTCTTTAGTCTTCAGGACGTAGACCCAAAGTTTCCTTGAGCTATCATCAATAAAAGTAGCAAAGTAAAGTGCACCACCCAAAGTCCTTGTCTTCATTGGACCACATAAATCTGAATGCACCAACTCGAGCAACTCTGTCTTTCTTGAAGGAGGATGAGACTTGAAAGAAAGTCTATTTTGTTTTCCAGCCAAGCAGTGCTCACACTTTTCTAATTTAGCACTTTCGAAATTTGACAATGATTTCTTTTTTGGCTAGAACATTTAGTCCTTTCTCGCTAATGTGGCTAAGCCTCTTATGCCATAATGTTGAAGAGCTATTGCTCTCAACTGCATTCACCATATCAACACAGGCAGAGGCTGTAGTCTAGTATAGACCACGACGCTTTTTACCTCGAGCCACAATCATGGAACCTTTAGTAAGCTTCCACTTTCCGGTACCATTGGTACTGACATATCCCTCATCATCCAAAACACCAACAGAGATCAAATGCAAACGAACATCGGGTGCATGCTTTACATTGTTTAAAACTAGTTTAGTTCCAATACTAGTTTCCAGACAAATCCTTCCAACACCAGCCACCCTAGATACAATCTCATTACCCATACTCAAAGTTCCAAAGTCACCCAGAGTATAAGATGAGAAAAATTCCTTCCTTGATGTCACATGAGATGCGGCACCACTGTCCACAACCCAGCTTGACTCATCACAAGCAATATTTATCAGATCCGCATCAAGAACAGTAACAAGATCTTCTATAGTGACGGTGACCACACGATTACCATCTTCTTTCTTTTCCTTCTTGTCTCTATTCTCCTTTTTCAAAATCCGGCAGAACTTCTTTGTGTGCCCTTTTTCCCGATGATAACACTCAATATTTTTAAGTACGCATTCCGGATTTGCTTCTATTATGTTCTCTATTTTGAAAACCACAATTCTTGTCTCTCCCCCTAGAGTCAGTCACCAAGACATCTGATGAGGAGGAGCCTTGAGATTTTCTTCTCATCTCTTCATTTAAAAGACTACTCTTGGAAAGATCCATAAAGATCACACCATCCAGAGCAGAATTTGATAATGAAGTTCTAATAATTTCCCAAGAATCTGGTAGGGAACCAAGTAGAAACAAGCCTTGAATTTCTTCATCAAAATTAATGCCCATAGTAGATAATTGGTTCATGATCCCCTGAAAAATATTCAGATGATCTGTCATTGCGGAACCATCGTAGTATTTTAAACCCAACATCTGCTTTATCAAAAACATCTTGTTGTTTCCAGTTTTCCGAGCATACAAACTTTCAAGATGCTCCCATAGGATCCGAGCATGTGTCTCCCCAGAAATATGGTTTAACACATTATCGTCAACCCACTGTCTAATAAAGCCGCAAACCTGCCTGTGTAACAAATTCCACTCTTCATTTGATTTATTATCAGGCTTTTTAGTGGCAAAGACAGGTTGATGAAAATTCTTGACATAGAGCAAATCTTCCATTTTGCCCTTCCAAATGGAATAATTTACGCCACTCAAAGTAACCATTCTACTAGTATTGGCTTCCATTGTTTATCACAAATACAAATACTATTTATTAGGAGACCAAAGTAATTCTTTTCTGATGTGGAAGTTCAGACTATGCTACAACCACAGAGCATACTCGAACGAACGGCTCGATACCCTTTGTTGAGAATAAAGACACCGCAAAAATAATATTCACGGTATTAGTGATAAACGCGGAATACTAAGTTATGATTAAATCAGCAAGAATAAAAATGCAGCAATAATAACACCAAGATTTTATGTGGAAACCCTTCTGAATAAGGGAAAAACCACGGCCAAGAGGAGCAGCTGATATCACTATAGTAAGAAATTTTCTTGTGTAATCACGAGTATAAATACTCCAAAGGCCACTACACACTCAAAAAGAAAAACACTCTTTTGATTTTTCCCACCTCACTACAATATTTCTCACTTTATTTTTCTTCACAGACTATTTTCTTACAGTCTATGGAATACATTGCTCTCTATAATTTTTTTTTCTCTCTTTTCTGGTGTATTAGAAATGAGAACTGAGACTCCTATTTATAGGAAAAATGTTGCAAACTTCAACCAATGAGAATTCTTGGTTACTTGCAATTTGCAAACGTTCTGCGGTAGCCCACAATTTTGACTTTGCCATTTTCAACAATAGGTGCAACTTTGAAAAAATACATACCAAAGGAAGAAAGACAACTTCCTTTAAATAGGGGCTGGACCCCACAAATTCCTTTTTGAAAACAGTCACAGGGCGTTTGGATTGATTTTATAAGTTCTTTATAAAATTTGTTTTTAATTTTTTTGAGTGTTTGGTGGCCGTTTAAAGTCATTTTGTCTTAAAAATAAGCCCAAAAAATTAATTAATAGGTTGACTTAGCTTATCCAAAAGCGACTTATAAGTTAAACAACTTATACAACAGCTTTATATAAGCCAAAAAAAATAAGTTGGGGTACAACTTATAAGCCAAAAAAAATAAGTTGGGCTACCCCAACTTATTTTTTTTTTGGCTTATAAGGCATGTTTTTTTATAAGCTGCTTTTTTTAAAGCATCCAAACAGGCTCCTAGACCTCTTTTATGTATAAGCTTAGTTTTTGGAGAACTCTTTTTAGTTGCATTTGAAGTCGAATTTACTTCAAAACTACAGTTTACGAATCCATAAAGCGGAGCATGCAATATGTCTCGAGACATCAGTCTTACGCATGGAATGATGAATATGAAGATAGCGTTGGTAAATAGCTTTAGTATCCCAAAACTATTTTAGAAGGATAATTTTGTGTAACCTGTATACTTCCCAAAGAATAAATAAGAATTTAATGTGATCTGTTTATTGTATTGTTTTCAGCAACAATCATAATGTCCTGATAGTTTTTCCAAGCTCCAGTTAGTTTTTGGAATATTGAGCAACTTCTATAAATGATTTTGCCTCAAACATGATAAGTGATTAATGACGCGTGGATAGAGTTAATGCCAAGGGAGGCAAATCTATACAACATTTACTGCCTTTAGGTAAGTGTATGATAAAACTACACCAATTTCTTTCCCATGTACTGCATTCTAACACGTTATTATAGTGGTTCTACTGAATCTTGAACCAAATGAGCTGAACTATATACACTATAAGCATGCTCCAAATTAGTTTGTTACAGTTATGAAGTTATGATAGTGGACAGTAATTATGGATAGAAACCAAGAATAATATTGCAATAAGAGACACTATAACAAAATATGCTTTTAGCGGTAATTAATTTGCGGCAATAACTTAGTTGCCGCTAATTATATTCTAGAATCAATTATTACTGGCAATACCAAACTTTAGCCCTAACAATAAATGCCGCTAAAGGTTTTACCGACCTTGGATCTAATGGCATTAACCAATTCTTTGGTAAATATTTTTGTGGCAATAACTATTGCCGCTAGTGACGTACACCTTCTCTTTCACCTCTGCTGAACTATTATATCTGTAATAATACAAGACATTGGTGATTTATTACCCTGAAGCCCGTTGTCCATATTGTGCAGGTTTTATACCAGGGAACCTGTCTAAATTTTTCGAAACGGATCTCATCTCACTTATCCATCTTAGGCTGGTCATTTGGGATGACACTGAACTCACTGCTAGAAGTAGTTGGGTTTGCTAGGTTCTACACACACTATTTGCATTCATCTTTTTCTTGTTCACATTTTCATCGATCATAATGTCTTGTTCTTCTCGGCGAGTTCTTTTGATGTTATTCCTTGAATTTTGTGTTGTATAAATAACTTTTAAGTTCAAAAATATGCAGCACAGAGTAGAGGAGTGTGAGCTGAACATGCTGGAAGCCTGTGCTAGCTATTCACGAATGGCCAGATGTGGTAAGAAGTTTGATTTAATTTGTGTACAGTAACAGCGTAACAAATTTTTACATTATGAGTACTTTGACGTGTTATGTTGTAGTAGGTTATAGCCTGTCTTTCCAGGTTACTATTCCACTTATTCTGGAAAGTTACCTATGGTTATAGTTTACGTGATCTGAGATAATGTAGAAATTCTCTTACATTATGATTTTATAGAAGTTAAACTCTAAACAATTTGAATGAGTCTTTGGTTAAGTAGACTGTTCAGAGTAGCTGAATTTCTTTTTTGTAACGAACTTTTTTTTTGGTTAAAACATGTTGTTTTCTGATTTACATTCTATTTGTGGTGCAGGAAATATATTACAAGTTTATTGCATGTGTTGAGAATTCAGCTTTGATGGGCAAGAAAACAGAGTGGGTAAAGTACTTTGCATCCGTGGATCTATATCCTGATAACGTTACTATTTGTCGCAAGAGCACTGTTGGAGTAGTTTTTTGAAACTGGTGGGTAACTTGTTCTATACTATTTACATTCAAAATTAACGTGTGATGATGAAGCAGAGGGATAATAAGGAAGCTAAACTACTAGTACTACTATATAATTTTGTATGTGTTGATATGATACATGGTGGATAGTATTTGTACACAGCTTCTTTACTAAAATACTTGAGCTAAACTAGAAAATCCCGTTGTTCGGCCCGTCGATGCATGGGGCTGCCTTGCTAGTTTACATACATATGTTGTGAACTTGTGATGCTCGAACCATTTTGTTTTAGGGAAAACAACACAAAATACCCCTTTTAACCTAAATAATTGCCCGTTCTTGCCCCTTCCATAATTAAAAAACTTAACTACCCTTTCGGCTATAAATAATTACCCGTGTACCACTTCTTAATTCTATGCCCAAAATGATTGATGTTCCCATTCGGTGCCAACTGTGTTGCCTTCAGGTGCTTTTGTACCTAATTTTTTGTGTCTTTTTCTCATTTGCTTATTTGTCTTTTCCTTAATTTAGCTTTTTCTCTTTTTTTTTTTTTTGTTACTGTATTTTTCTTTTTAAAGATAAAAACAAGATACAAAGATAAAAATATAAGTTAACTATTTATAGATTAATAAAATATAAAAATTAAATAATTAGACTATAACAAGAAATAATTAAAAAAATACTAAAGTCACTAACTTATTTATTAAAATTTAAAATAATAAAAATTGTATTTTAATTATTTTTCTTTTATAGATGAAAACAGAACTTATATCTAAATAATATAAAAATTAGTGTATCAAAATCAAGCTTAAACTCTATTTGTTGTATTTTTTGATAAAATAAAGGTTTCTTTTGAAGGAATGAACCTGTCCTTTACGATACCCTGACAATATATATGATATATGCCATGCGAGTATCATAAAGGATTGATTTGTGTTTTTCTTGAACGAATGAACCAATCTCTGTGATACCCTATCAGTATATGATATATACCATCTGAGTATCATAAACGATTAAGCTCTTTTCTGAAGAATGATATATAATGTGTGGGTCAGTCATTCATGATACCCTGTTGGTATATGATGCAATGTAGGTATCATAGAGAATTGAGTTGTGTTTTTCTTGAAAGAATAAACCAACCCTCTATTCAAAAAGAGCCCTCCATGATAAATCATGGTATATAAATCTACGCAGATGGTATATGGAGGATTGAGAAATGTCATTGAAGGAATGAAGCAGTATCCATGATACCATCTGCGTAGATTTACATACCATGATGGTATCATGAAGGACTCTCTTTGAATGACTGAAGTAGTCCTTCATGATACCATCTCTGTATATGGTATGTACTATGATGGTATCATGCAAGTCTGCTGACACATGTGAAGGACTCAAGAAGTCCTCTATGATACCATCTCAGTATATTTTTATACCATGATGGTATCATGGAGGATTGGGGACTGTTGCACTCAAGGACTTCAACAATCCTTTATGATACCATCTGGGTATATGGTATATATCATGATGGTATCACGTAGGGTTGTTGAAGAGTGTCTCATTGAAGGAATATACTGTGATGGTATATATATACTGCGATGGTATCATGTAGTAATATATATTAGGATGATATAATAGAGGACTGAGTGTTTTTCTTGAAGGAATGAACCGCCAATCCTCTATGATACCTGTCAGTGTATAATATACCATGTAGGTATCATAGAGGTTAGTAGTATTTTTTGAAGGAATGAATCGACGCCACATGATACCCTTGTCAATATATGATATATATACGGACAAAATGCCGCATTTTCTTTGGGCGGTGTGGACATCCTTGCGACGATCTCCATGATTCCATCTCAGTATATCATTTTACCATGATAGTGGTATCATGGAGGACTGTTGAAGAGTGCTTTCGTTGAAGGACTGCAGCAGTCCTGCATGATACTGTAACACCTCGTACTTTTAAACTAGGCTATGTTCATGATTTGGGACTTAGAAAAACAAAAAAATACAGGAAGTGTTAGAACTAAAATCTCTTTAGTTCAGCAAAAGCTCCATTTTCACGACCAGATATACGGACCGTATAATAATATATGGCCCGTACTTCTAGATCGTATCAGGCGAGTAAAAAATCCCAGTTTCTGCCAAGTTTTTGAAATGCTTCGACCCGGACCGTATAATGTTATACGGACTGTATTTTCAATCCGTGAAACTCATTTGGGAAGTCTCAGTTTCTGGAATTTTAATCATTGTTAAATACGGTCAGTTTATATGGACCGTATAACTTTATACGGACCGTATAAATGGACCATATAATGCCCCGACTCATTTAAGTATAAATACCCCAATTCAACCTTTTTATTCTATTTTTGATACTCCTAAGCCCTACCACGAAGGTTTTTTTCTCCCATCAATCCAAAACAACAAGGTAAGCCATTCCAAGCCCTTCTAAGTCAATTCTAACATATATTCATGCAATCTAATAAGGAAATCATTGCTCCTAAACTAGGGTTTTCAAGAAAATCCATCTCAGGGCTCAAGGTTTAAGCCTTTGGAATTCTATGACAAGTTTTGGAGCACTAACAGGTATGTAGGGCTTCTATCTATGTGTGGGAACATCTTTGTTCTTCCCCACGCCACGTTCTTCCATGATTATGCGAGAGTTCACTAAACTAGGGTTTTTAGCCAAGTTCATGATAACCCTAAGTTTATGCACCATGATTTACCCGTTTCAAATATATATATTTGTTGTTCTAACCCTAATCTTCCACTTAGGCTATTGGGAATCCGTCTGTAATCCATTCAAAACCCATATATTCCATTCCATGCTTTCCTACATGCAAGATATTAAATATTATGCTCACTTTCATAAATATCCTATCTTTCTACACGTTTTTATGCAAATAAAGTATATAACCTTATCCATGATTATGAAACAAGATATCCATGTTATAATACAAGTCATGTTTTTACGAAATTTATGGGCTTCTCAGCCAACTTTATCATGTTCATGTTTTTGGGAGTTGCACATATTACTGAGAAGGTTTCATGCCTGAAACTACGTATGCCAACGTAGGATAAGGATCGCTCCGCCCAGTAGGACGATTCCTTCATATATTCCCATTGAGGGATTTTGGATCCATTTATGTCATGTTCATGTCTTGTACCCCGGCAAGGTACAAGATGGCTTAGCTGATCTGGCAGCGATCAGACGCCACGTACTAACGTGGTGATTACTTATCGGTTATACTAATGCTCTCCCACATATATTTTTACTCATGTTATTTACATATTTATTCATGTTCATGCTCATGACCAGGTTTAAGTTTCAATTTCAGCTCTTATTATGTTATTTCATATACCATGCTTATTTCATACAGTTGCTTTATATACCAGTATATTCAATGTCTTTGATGTCCCTTTTCTATTGCCCGGGGGCCTGCATTTCACGATACAGGTGCGAATTTACAGGACGCCACATCTGCTCAGTAGGATTTGCTCGTATCAGCTTGTTGGTGAGCCCCATCTTATTCGGGGTGTCATCCTTATTTATTTTCATGTCATGTTTAGAAAGTTAAGGTATGCTGGGGGCCTTGTCCCAGCAAGTATGTTTTACAGTTCAGATTCAGGATAGAGATTTCATAGACTAGTCAGTTAGTTATGTCAGATACTCAGAGTTGTGTGGCCATCTTTGGCTTAGTTTACGATTTCGCATTCACGTTTTATACAAGTATTTTATTAAATATATTATGACTTCTCCTGTTTTGTTAAGGCTCATTATGTTTCATGTTATATTCCGCTCATGTTATGCCTCATGATGATTCAGCAAGCCAAGTGATTCGCTCGGTCACATGCAGTAAGGCACCGAGTGTCGTGTCACGTCCAGGTCATGGTTCGAGACGTGACAAAGCTTGGTATTAGAGCCAGGTTCAAGTTTCTTAGGGTGTACAACTGTGTCCAGTGGGGTCACTTTTGTATGTGTGAGGGCCCTATACATATAAACAGTTGACCACCAAGACATTCAGGATTGTCTCACTTCTTTCATTGTCACGACCCAACTTGAGGGCCGCGACGAGCACCCGGTGCTAGCCCTCAAGTTGGGTCGTGACAAAAGTGGTATCAGAGCAGTTCAGTCCTAGGGTGTGTCTACGAGCGTGTCTAGTAGAGTCTTGGTTATGGGTGTGTTGCGCGCCACGCTTATAAACGAAAGGCAGCGACATTTAGGAATGAATGACCTTCCTTCCTTCGTAAGAAATCGTGCGATAGAGCTATGATGTAAGAACTTCTTGTTTCTTAACGATATGTTGTGTATTTCGAAATGCTGTAAAGAAAGGCTTCGGCGGCCAAAAGGGCAAGATGGTGGCGGAAAAGCGGTGAAAGAGCATCGCCATCGGTAGTAGAAAGAAAGTGAGTCCCAGTGCGGCTCGATCTCGGTCTTCCAGATCGGTGCCTATATTAGAGGAGCGCGAGGAGCCTCGGCCCGGCTCCGGCACCTCCCGGCTCCTCCACCGAATGCTTCGGACGAAGATGTAAAAGAGGCCGTTGTTTGGCGACTCAATTGGTTGCGGCCCGGACTCGGAGGGCCGTTCGGGGGCAAGATGATGGGGGTACATTAGTGCAAGAACTTGTGACTTTATTGCTTTGAACCCTCTAGAATTCTTTGGATCAAAGCCGGGAAGAGGACCCTCGAGAATTTCATTGACGGTATGTTGAGGACGCTTCGGTTGATACACTTCGGTTTCACCGAATCGGTGGAGCTAGCGTCCTATAGATTGAGGGATGTCGCGGTATGCTGGTACACGGTTTGGATGGCTTCACGGGGAGCCAATGCACCTCCACCGGTATGGCAAGAGTTTGTAGATGCATTTCTCCGGCATTATTTGCCCCCAGAAGTTCGGCGAGCTAGGCGGTAACCACTGAATTTGAGACAAGGCATGAGTGCTCTAGAATATAGTCTCCGCTTCAATTCCTTGGCTAGGTATGCTTCGGCCATGGTGGCGGATATGGGCGATCGAGTACACAGGTTTGTAAAAGGCCTAGGGCCACACTTGATGGATAGATGCTTGACAGCGTCCCTCCAGGACAATATGGACATTGCACGCATCCAAGCCCATGCTCAAAATTTAGAAGAAAGTTTGCAACAATAAAGAAGCGAGCATGATAGAGGGCATAGTGTCACACCCTGATCTTATTAGGGTGTGATGGGCACCCGACCCTTACTTAGGGCCGAGCGAACCCTCAGACTCTTACTGCATACAGAATCACGCCAAACTTTTTAAACCAAATGAGATAAAATACATAGAAATTTTTTTCAGAATTATTCTTTCTCATAGCCTTCAAATCGAACAAATTTATAACCATACAAAATTCAATACCTAACACGGACGACATATCGGTGTGGCGAAGCCGCTTACGGACGACAACCAATACCCGCGACGGCGCATGCGCAAAGTCTCTAACATACATCCGAAATCATAACAAACAAACTCGACTTGGCGACCCTCGGGAGAATGGGCTTGCCGTCTCTGCTGGAACACGCTTACATAATAACTTGACTCATGCGGGAAGTACTGCGTGGCATGAAACGCGACCTCCGAAACGGGGGTCGGTACGGAAAATGTGCGAGCATGTAAGGCATGCAATACAGAAAACAGAACCATAACTGGAACAAACAGGACTAAAAGATAAATACATTAGTCAAAATACCAGACGCTTATTTTTCAGACACAAATCAGACATACCTGTCTCATATATCAGAAGGAGTACAGAAGGTAAGTGAGTCAACCAGAGTACTAAAATGCTTATTTTACAATTATAGATCGCATGTCCGAAGAGGTGCGAGAAAATACGGACGCACGGGGGGGTGATGTCACACGTCGGACGGAGGGCGAACGTACACGAATGCTCGGACGAGGTCATATATCGGACGGAATACCGAACGTACGAGAATGCTCGGATGAGGTCATATATCGGACGCGACGTACGAGGCTATATCGAACGGACCGTAATCGAGTCGGACGTACGGGTGTGTCGGACGGATTCGTAATCGAGAACGAGACATGCATAGAGATATAGGACTGATTCGTGGTCGGAGCCGGAAATACGGAGGCATAATAGACGAGCCTTATCAAAATCGAAGTGCGGGAGTAAGACATACGAGTCGTTATCGAATCGAAGTACGGAAAATGCATATCTTATCCGAACATCAAAATGCATACTTTCGGATCACAAATTATGCATAACGGACCATATATTATCATATACATATGCTAATAACGGATCCGACCTCCCGGTGAGGGACGCGGTAACGAACCGGCCCTCCAGTACGGGACGCGGTGAACGAGACGGAGACATATGCCATCCGGCCGCCGTCCCCGTATCATCATATCATAAGCATAAACGGGCCGGCCGCCTGCGGGGACGCGGTGAACGTGCGGGGAACTCGCGCGATAACGGACACGGCCGGGACGCGGTGGACGGACACGAGAGGCATGCGCGCGATAACGGATCCTGGCCGGGACGCGGTGAACAGATACATTGAGCCTTGCACAAGCGAGTCGTGAGAAACCATATACACGTAAATCCGGACTCGATGAATACGTACACACCGACATTCGAAGGCTCGAAACGAATTTCGTTCTTCAATTAATATCGGGAAGTTATGAACGTTTGAAATACGAAACCTCTTCGGACTTTCAAGCGTCCGAGATCGTACGTGAAGAACATTAGGCCTTACGAAGGCACTCTCGTATCGAATACTCGGATCGAGAAGACTCGTATCCGGTACTCATGTAGAATACTTATCACAGGAATACTTATATCGAAATGCCGTATCGAATACTTACATCGGACGCTTGTATATCGGAATACTCATCGAGTTATCATGTTGGAATACTTATACCCGAATACCTAACTCGAGAATACTTATATCGAATATTTATATCGGAATATTCATATCAAAATACTTATATCGGAGTATTTATCGGAATGATCAAATCGAGTACTCGTATCGAACACTTATTTCAAAATTCTTATGTCGGAGAATGCATACGAATCATAACAATCTCGGAACCATAACCAAAGTTTCCCTTTAATTCTTTGTAGAAATAGGCCAAATAGAGCAATGTAATTAGGTCTCGGGACATGTGGGCCCACCTCGGATCAAGTTGAGGTGACGTACATAAATTACGAATTTTTAGGCTCTATGGAGCCGCTTGTGAAAGGTCTTAGGGTAGTTCGGTTCCATTTATGAAAGTTATAGATGTTTAAGTTATTTTTCCGATAAAATGTATAATGTTTTATTCAATTGTGTTGAATGAAAAAGGGCCAAATTCAAACTCGGATTTCTAAGAGTAGAATCGTCCCCGAGACTTGTAATCAAGCCTATTACAACTAGGACATGCCAAAGAAAGAAGGGGTAAGCCTTACATACCTTATTTGTCTCTTACGCTTCTCCAAATTCAAATCCGTTTCCTCGAAATCTACAATTGGTCATATTTACCAAATATTAATCACAAAGCTTTAAAATTCAATCTTAATCAATACTTGTCTTAATCTTTCAAATAAATTCACTTATATTGCGAAATTTCGGCGCTAATAATTTCCCGTAGATGCACCATCCCCAATATTCTATCTCGGTAACAATACCACGGGAAAATCAGGAATGGAACTCGGCCCAACGGATCAACAATTATTCGCAATAATCCAACCCATACTATGCTTCCCAATTTCCCTAAGAGCAACAACAATGCATTTCTTGCTTCCAAATTCATCAATTATCCCAACAACACACACACATTAGCAACATTATTCTCATAAATAAGGAAACGACACCAAAATCATGTTGGCTTCCAAATCACTAAGTAACCATTCCAACAACAATTTAAACCATCAAATTCTCATTTTCGTCATAGAATACACATCAACAACAATCAAATTACTACATAGAAATTTATTCATTCTCCTACACAACATATATATACCACACGGCCAACCCTGCACATTCGTGACCTTAACCAAAATCGTCGACTTTCATTGCCAATATAGAGTCCCCAACTACACCCAAAACACTTAAATAAGATGATTGAATCACTACTCCTACACACACACATACACGGCTACATACATGTACACACGGCCACTATGCCAACATCCATATTTCCATGAATTTCATTCATTTCCACGTACCACAACATGAACAAACCGCCCAACATATAAAAAGAGGATGAAATCTTACCTTTCTTCACAACTTCTCACTTAGCTAGGGTTGGAATTTTGCACTAAAGCGGTTTTCT
Source organism: Lycium ferocissimum (assembly GCF_029784015.1). Classification (NCBI taxonomy): domain Eukaryota; kingdom Viridiplantae; phylum Streptophyta; class Magnoliopsida; order Solanales; family Solanaceae; genus Lycium; species Lycium ferocissimum. The sequence continues at coordinate 62,722,738 of NC_081346.1, read as the reverse complement.
TGTTTCAACGATTATGCCACGTTGGAGAGGACCCTTGAATTAGTGGGAATACTAGGAGAAACAAATTTTTTTTTGAGCAAGATTTTTGGTCTTCTTTCTCTCCCCTCTCTTGGCCGAATTTGCTTCTTTCTTGTTGCTCTCTTCTTTTTCTTTTTTTTCTTCTCTTCCAAGTCTCTTGAATTCTCTAGAGTAGGAAATATGATGAATTAATCCTTCTATATGCATATTTATTAATAGACCATGTGCATGGCACATGCCCTGTTACAGAGATTTCTTTTTTTTTTTTTTGAATTTTCATCAAAGATGACTAATTATTTTGTCATCATCCTTCCCCCCTTTTTTTTTGCATGGCCAATATGGCCTCTTTGGAATTTTCATGAACCTTGTGTAAAATTCCCATTTTTCCCCTCGACTTTCCTCGATATTACCATTTTGCCTGGTACACTTCCATTATTTTCATTGGCCATTTTGCAAATTTCTTTTTTTACCCTTGGCCTTTCTCAATATTTCCATGCCACCAATGTTCATAGATAATATTCTTAACAACTCGTACATTAAAATAATTCTTGAAAATGATCTTGTCCTTAACTTGCCACAACTTTCTCGAATTATCCGAATGTATGAAATACGGGATATAACACATAGCAAGAGGGCTAGATCTTCGGGTCCGATGAATGAGTATAGAGGTGGGCACAGACAGCAGTCTTCTAGACATTCGGGCTATTCCGCGTGACTAGTGCGCCTCCCGGTATTCGGACGGAGATTTGATAGATACGCTCGTCGGGCCGAGTCAGGGCTTTTCGGGATCTCAGTTTAGAGGTAATTTGGGTCAGGAGAGGCCACCCGTGCCATGATGTTCCCAGTATGGGAAGTTACATTGGGGTCTGTGCAGATTGGGCTCCAAGGGTTGCTATTCATGTGGTCGGCCGGAGCCCGTATTATGCGAGATTGTCCCTCGGTTAGTGGCGAGGAGGACCCGGACTTCGGGGTCGGTGGCAGGATCTTCGACGTCCCCGCCTGTGGGGCCGAGGTTCACACGCGCCGGTCGGCCGTGGTAGAGAGCCGAGGGAGAGCCCCAGGTTCCAGCGGTCCTCGGCACCATATTTATGCTTTGGCGGGACGCAGATCTTAGTCACTTCTCGTGTTGTCACGGTATATTATTAGTACTTTCTCATGATGTATATGCTTTGATAGATCCGGCTCCACGTTGTCATATGTTACTCCATATATTGCGGGTCGGTTTAGAATCAGCAGGAGTCGATTAAGCCTTTTGAGGTTTACACCGTTGGTGAATCGGTAATAGCTAGCAGTATATAGGGGTTGTGTAATTGTGATTTGTGATCGCAGTACTATGATTGACTTGCATGAGCTAAAAATGGTGGATTTTGATGTTATTATGGGCATGGATTGGTTGGCTTCTTAACGCCAATGTCGATTGTAGAATAAAAATGGATTTCGGTACCAATTTCGGGAGAACCGGTTTTAGAATGGAAAGGAAATACGGTATCACCAAAGGGTAGGTTTTATTTCCTACTAAAAAGGAAAATGATTACAAAAGGTTGCATTTATCATCTAGTGCGAGTTCAAGATGTGAAAATTTGACAGGCAGCGTAGACTTTTCGATCAGTTCTATAGTGAATGAATTTCCGGATGTATTCCCAGGAAGAGCTCCTAGGCCTTATAGAAATTTGGAGATTGATTTTGCTATTGATGTGTTGCAGACACTAAGCCTATATCTATTCCTCCTTATGGAATGGCTCTATGGAAATTGAAAGAGTTGAAGGAACAATTGAAAAACTTCCGAAAGGCTTTATTAGGCCCTAGTTCATCCGTGGCGAGCACCGTGTTGTTTGTTGAAAGAAAGATGACTCTTTAAGAATGTGCATTGATTATCGGCAATTGAATAAGGTGACGATCAAAAATAAATATCCTTAAGGGATTGACTTATTTGATCAACTACAAGGTGCCCAATGGTTTCTAAGATAAATTTGAGATGGGATATCATCAAGTGAGAGTTAGGGAGAAAGATATCCCTAAGACAACTTTCGAGAACAAGATATGGCCATTTTGAGTTCGGGTAATATCATTTGGGCTAACTTAATGCCGTGAGTGTTTATGGATTTAATGAATGATGTGTTGAAGGCCCTTTCTAGATTTGTTCTGATTGTGTTCATTGACGATATCTTGGTGTATTCTAGATCCGAGGCGAACATGCGGATCATTTGCGTCTTGTCCTCGAGTTCTTGGACTCGAGAGTTATTTGCGGAAATTCTCTAAGTGTAAGTTACGGATTTGAACTCGGTAACATTTCTTGGGCATATTGTTTCAGCGATGGAATTCGGGTAGATAACCAAAAGATAGAGGCCGTAAAGACTTGGCCAAGGCCTACGACTCTGGGAGGTACGTAGCTTTACGGGCTTAGCGAGTTGTTACGAAGAATTTGTTGAAGGTTTTTCTTCTATTTACGCACCCCTTGCAACGACGGACTCGAAATCAATAAAGTTTCAATGGGCGGATGCTTGTGAGCGTAGTTTCCGGAAGTGAAAAGCAGTTGACTTACGCACCCGGTCGACACTTCCCGAAGGATTGGGAAAGGTATGTTGTTTATTGTGACGCTTCGGGCGTTGGGTTAATTGTGTATTGATGCAACATGGCAAGGTGATCGCATACGCACAAGGTAATTAAGAAAACGTGAAAAGAATTATCCAACCGTGATCTCTTGAATTGGTTGCGGTGATTCATGCATTAAAATATGGAGACTATATATATGGTGTTCAGTAGACATTTATACGGATCCAAAAGCCGGTATTTGGAAAAAAAGTTGAATTTCGGCCGCGATGGTAGAA
>NC_081346.1:62702844-62719792 GCF_029784015.1 Lycium ferocissimum | reverse complement strand
TCTTCAACTTTACATTTCAATCGCACCAATACCTTACCCGACATATACCTTTCGTGTTTTTACTTACCTACGTGTTTTTGTAACTTTCTAATATCGTCAACCACTTCCTTCGTCGATGTCGTTCTTCCGTCGAAATCAAAGGTTAGTAGATAGGGAATCTCATTTCCTATGTCTCAAGTCTACCGCACGATCTAGAGTATGCAAGGAAAGATAACATCCTAAATGTCTCGTAGCTTTCCGTGTATAGATGTGGTGCACAACACACCGATAAACAAGAATCTAACGAGACACTGCCTGTGAGACACCCGAGGATGAACTGCCTCCGATACACTGTCACGACCCAACCCCGTAGAGGGCCAAGATCACAGGGGTGCCCGCGGCTGGACACTCGTATACACACCGTTAACTATAATCAATCACACAACTAGCATAATAAAGAACTTATATATAAAAAGGCAAGACGTCATCTCAAAACCGTCGTATATATATATATATATCAAGGCAACTCCGTCTCCTGCGGAGTCACAACTACCATGATAACATAACATCGTACATGTTTACAAGGCTATCACCTAATACGCCAATAAGGGGAACGCCCCATATATATATATATATATATATATATATATATATATATATATATATATAAGCAAGCCGACAAGGCCGCCACTACGAACGGGAACGCCCCAAAACATAAGTCATACGTACACAACCGAACAACAACTATATACAACCCACACATATGTCTACGTACCTCTAAAGTGACAACAAGACATATACGGCGGACAGTGGCCCCGCCGTACCCCCCGGATAAACACATATATACAATAAGAGGATTTGTACCAAAATCTAGGCTCCGAGACAACGTTGAAAGCACTCCAAGATAGCTGAATAGAAATCCTAAGTCAAGTGGATCACCGAAGCGAGTATCCGTACTCGCGGGTACGAAACGCAACCCCCCGAAGAAAGCGGGGTCGCACGGAATACGTACCGAGCATAAAGCATGAAATACAGTAAACAGATCATACCGAAATAAGCGAGTATAGAAAACTAGTACAATAACCGCAAAACCACAAGGCTTGCCTTTGAAACATAAATCATGCGTGTCAATATCATACCCAACCCGTTATGGGACTTAGTGACATAAGTAGATAATCATCCTGTACATATGCATATATAATGTGTCCCGGCCCTCTAGTGAGGGACTCGGTGAATAAAATCATCATATGCCATCCTGGCCGCCATCCCCGTATCATCATATCATCATGTCATCATATCATCATATACATATACATATACATAACGTGTCCGTCCCTCTAATGGAGGGACTCATGAACAATGCAGTGGATCCGTGCACGAGAACGTGTCCGGCCCTAGACTCGTTGAAAGATGTAATAACAAAGATGCACGAGCAGTAGTAAGTAACCATATGCATATAAATCATCTTTTGAGACTCAATAGATAAGTAGACTAATCAACGCTCAAGTATCGTGATAATAGTCATACTCGATTATTTGAATATCATTATGAACTATATCAAAATAAAGCCTCGGGGATCATAGCCATGTATCAAATTAATACGAGACAACTTTATAAAAGTTATGGTCATTAGTCATTATAGTTTTTTTTTTCGTGAATAGAAACTTTCATGAATCATTTACTATCCGATCATATAGAAAGCTCGAGGCGTAGCCTTTTGACTATTTTAAGAATTCTAATATCAAGAAGAATAAGAATCATAATACATGCTCGGAACTTATGAATAGAATTACCCCAAAGCTCATATCGTTTCATACTTACATCTAGGACATGCCAAAAGAAAGAAAGGATAGGCTTTACATACCTTTAGCGTTTACTCGCAACACAACACGTATACGCCGCCCAATAGTGTCTCAACCTATATTAAGACGTCAAGAACTACTAAGTTACGAGGAGATTCAAACGTATTCTAACGTTAGTAACTCCTTTCTAGATTATTAGACGACCTTTTTCCTTATATTCAAACCAACCACATATAACCAAGTCGCATCACTAATCATACATTCAAGTATCAACCCGCGACTATTCAAACACGACTCGAGAACACTTCGGACAACCCGCACAATATTCCAAACAGCCCAACCAACATACAATACAACATGCAATCTTCCAAGTTCAACAAGAATAACAACAACACATTCTTTTCTTCCAAATTCATAAACTATACCAACAACCACACGTTAACAACATCATTCACATAAATGCAAAGAAACTATATTAACATCATTTTAGCTTCTACAACAGCCCACAAACAATTACAACTCCAACTTGAACCATTAAACCCTTCATTCTCATCATAAAATTCATAACAACAACAACCAAAATACCAAGTGAAATCAATTCACTATCTTCTACTTAAAATGTTCTTACACGCTGACAAGCTTTCCAACATCAACACACACAATTTTATGCATTCAATTCACACACACATATATATATATATATATATATATATATATTCACAACGCATCCAAACTCATCCTAAACCATATAAGAAGTGATCAATTCTTACCTTAGCACTTAACCCTTCAATCAGCTAGAATTTACAAATTAAAAGGACAAGGATCCTTGCTACCCTTCCATGATTAATCCTTGGTTCCATGACCTTCATTTGATTAGAAACACCAAGATAATTAATTGGATCAAAGCTTGAAAACTCCCTCCAAGTTCACCCATGACCGAGACCATTTTTTCTATCTCTATGTTTTTCTAAGGTGCAAGATGAACAAATGAGTAGATGGTTGATGAATGAGTCATCAACTTAATATATATAGGATGTCCATGGGCTGGACATGTGTCCCACTCATGGCTTGAGCCAATCAAATTTGGCCATGCCATGCGGGGCCCACACGGCCACTTATGGCTTAATTAGAGAAATAATTAAACTTTTAATCATTTAATAATCTAATCATGGTTAATTAAATCCTAATCTCCAATAACATTTCTATAGCAAATAAAATTTATAACAATAACCTGTGCATTAAAACAAAATCGGAGGTTAAAAGTCTCTACCTCGTATCCCAAAATTGTCTTGTCCTTAACTTGTCGCGATTAGGTTAAAATATCCCAATGTACAAAAAATATGGGACATAACATTAAGGGTGCCCGAGTGGGCTAGCACCGGATGCTCGTCGCGGCCCTCAAGTTGGGTCGTGACATTCATACTCTAGATCATGCAGTTAGAGCAATACTTTCAGGAATTTTTCTAACTCGTGCGAATTACATATTTCAGAAATGGCTCCAAAAAGAAAGTACAACAAGAGGAATACCGCTACTTGCCAGTACAACAAGAGCAATACAGCTACTAGCCAGAGGGTTACCGCTGATGCAGCTACAGAAGAAAACACTCAGGCTCAGACAGCCGCCCCAACTAATGCTACAGCTACACCTCCTAATGCTTCGGACATAGATGTTAGGGGAGCTATTCAGTTGCTCACTCAGATTGTTGCTAACCAGGCACAGCGATAGGAAATGGCTCCTGGCTCAGGTGCTAGTGGTGGGTCAACCAGTTCTAGAACCCAAGAGTTTCTTCGCATGAAGCCTCCAGTGTTCACGGGGTCTAAGAAGGAGGAAGATCCGCATAATTACATTGATGGGCTGCAGAAGGTGTTCCGTGTTATGCATGCCACAAAAACAGAGGCAACGCAGTTAGACCTATCGGTTAAGATGTGGCTATATTTGAAGGAGAGAGACTTAGAAACAGTCCCGAGGGGAGAATACACTTCCCGATACTTGGGATGAATTTGTAGATGCCTTCATTGACCACTTAATGCCAATTGAGGTTAGGGAAGCAAAAGTTATGGAGTTTGAAAGGCTAAGGCAGAATAGCATGACTGTTCAGGAATATTATCTCAAATTTATGTCGTTGTCCAGGCATGCTCCCCACATGGTTCTCAATATGAGGGTCGTAGTTAGAAGGTTCGTGCTCGGGATTAAATCCGAATTGTACTGGGATGCTAATACGGCTGCTTAAAACGATAAGATGACTATTTTTAAGTTGTTGGCATTTGTGAAAGGTAATGAGGAGATACTGAAAGAAGAAGAAGCACTGCAGAAGCAGAAGGAGAGGGAATTCGGCAAGAGGGCCAAGTCTTCAGATAATTTTAATAAGGGTGGAGGTAGACAGTTCTTTAAGAACAGGTCAACAGGACCCACTCCATCCGCAGCCAGTGCCCCAGCCCAAAAATTCAGGAATGATCAGAAGAAATAGAATTACAGACCATCATGTTCCTACTCTCAGGCTGTATGGGCATTGTGACCTATAATCCGTTCGTTGACAAGTGTGGTGAGACACCCGGCGAGTGTCGTATGGGTATGAATATGATATGGTCAGGGCCCCGGAAGGGGCTATATTTAGATAGATTGTCCGTCAACTAGGCAAGGTACCGGAGGCAATGTGGCTCAGTCCACAAATTCAATAGTTCATCGTAACAATCAGGCCTAGCAGGGCGTAGCGAAGAAGTCCCGTAAGAATACAATCGGTGGTCAACCGTTTTGGCCGCACCGGCAGTCGTCAAGATACAGAGGTCTGTGAGATATGGTCACAGATACAAGCAGTGTTCACTGTGACCATTTGCATATCTCATGGATATCGGGTCTACCCTATCATATGTAACCCCTTATATTGCTAAGAAATTCGGGATAGAACCAGAAAAGTTGCATGAACCCTTTGAGGTCTCCACTCCAGTTGGAGAGTCAGTTATAGCTAGACGTATTAATAGGGGTTGTCCTGCTATGGTCTATCAGCACAGAACTATAGCAAACTTAGTAGAACTAGAGATGGTAGACTTTGATGTAATCATGGGCATGGATTGGTTAGAGTCATGTAATGCGTAAGTGGGTTGTAGAACCAAAATAGTAAGTTTCAATTTTCCCGACGGACTTATAGAATGGAAGGGTAATTCAGCAGTACCCAGGGGTAGGTTTATTTCGTATCTTAGAGCTAGAAAGATGATTACCAAGGGATGCATTTATCACTTAGTTCGAGTCAGGGATGTTATATCTGTGATTTCGCACGTCGGAATATTCTTAAGTTGGTTGCGAAGAGTTATGGACAAGGTTATGGATTTTATTTTACGACAAGTATTTATGATTTTGTTGGAAGGAAGCATGAAAAAAATTTGGGACTAAAAATGCATTATGGGAAAGTTAAAAGTTCATGAAATTAAAGGCCAACATGGCACATAGAGATACGTGGTTATTACTTATGGGAGCAAAAAGATGATAATTAAGTCATCTTTGTCATTTTCACTTAAGGAAATTTCTAGAAAATTTGAGAAAAAAAAGAGAAAGAAAAAGGAAGCGGGGAAAAACGCCCAAAGAGTGCACATGACTAAGTCATGTGCCTATGGTTATATATATATATATATCTATGTCATGAAAAAAAAACCAGCCCCATATAGGTGACCATGAAGGGTGTTTTCTTCAAGCTTTCAACTCATTAGAAGGCCTCTACAACATGGAATAATTGTTGGAACAAGAAAAACTCATAATCATACAAGTTACCAATCCTAGTCAAGTGAAGAAGTGGAGGAAAAAGGTAAGAATTTACACTCTTTTATATGTTATGGAGGTTTATGTGTGTTGTAGTGTACAAAAATGGATGAAATTCATATGGAGTATAAACATGGGGGTGTGGCCGTCTATGTATGCTTGCATGCAAGAATCAATTTATTCTTATGTGTTATAGGTGATTATGCATGTTGTAGTATGTAAAGGTTGATGGAATTCATGGAAATGTGGAGAATATGTTGTGGCGTATGTATGTGTGTGTGTGTGGCTGAGTTGTGTGTGTTGTGTAGGGGTGGAGAGTTGTTTGAATTTAGCATGTTTATGTGTTGTTGTAACATGTAGAAAATGAATGAAACTTATGAGATTATATATGTTGAAGTAGGGCCGTGAACTAGGGGCTGATTTGGAGTGTAATGTGATTTTAATATAGTTCTTGAAATTATGGAAATGATGTTGCTAGTATATGGAATTGTTGATATAGTTTATGAATTTGGAAGAAAGGAATATGTTGCTATTGTTCTTGTCGAGTTGGAAGGCTTCGGGTAAGATTGGATGTTGGTTTGGACATCTTGAATTGCTTATCGATATTGTTGTTATGATTGTTGGCATTGTTGTTGATAGATTGGCCGGGTTGAATTCCCGGATTGTTATTGATTGGAATTGGCCAAGTTGAACTTGGTGGGATGGCGCATTTACAGGGGAAATGCTGTCGAAATTTCTGTAGGCAAGTGTCAACTCAAGATTTAACCTCTAAAGGTTCTAATCACTATTTGGTATATGTGACCAATTTGTAGATTTTGGCGAAATTGGAAGCTGAATTTGGAGCGGCGTACAAGACGGAAAAGGTATGTAAGGTCTTATCCTTTCTTCCTTGGCATGTCTTAGGCATACTAGGTTGAATACGAGCCTCGGGGACAATTCCCTTCCTAGAAATCCGAGATTGAAATTAGTTACTATTCATTCAATGGAATTGAATTAGATTTTCTATGTTTCATTGGAAAGGTAGCTTGAATAAATGTAACTTTCACCGATGGCACCGGAATGTCCCAAAACCTTGCTGGGTAACTTTATTAAGCCTAGGATTCTAAGGCAAGTATCCCTTCCAGAAATTCGTAAATGTCCTCCAGGATGTCCATATGTTATAAAGACCAAATCTTGAGAGGTTGAAAGCCTTTATGCCTGAAACGATGAAAACGGCCTTATAATGATAATAATGACGCCAAGTATGAAGAAATGCCTATGACGAATATGTCGACGATACGTTCCTACCACGAAAGTGATAACGTGAGACGTGTTAAAGGCTTCCATAACGTTCTCATTTTCAAACGTTAGAAGTAATGGTTCTAAGACAGGAGTTTCTTTTAAAAAGAAGGTTTGCAAATGCTTTCCAAAATATTCATTTTTCTCAAATGTTTTCCAAATTATTCATTTTCCTTCAAAAACCAAGTTTGATGATTTTGAAAGCTTTTATGACTAAAACGATGAAGATGATTTTATGATGACAAGAATGATACCAGATATGTACATGCATATGGGGACATGGGGGAAGGGATATATGTGGGGAATGGGAAGGGAAACATGTTTCATTGCCACCTGATCAGCTGGCTTATCATCCCGGACGCGGGATGCCCGGACGCGGGATATATGGGCGAGCCGAGGTAATCCGGCGCTATGTGGGCGAGCCGACGTTGTTCGGTGCTATGACATGACATGACATGACATGATATGATACACTATGATATGCTATGATACGCTATGATATGACATGATATGCTACGATATGACATGATACACTATGATATGCCATGATACGCTATGATATGACATGATATGCTACGCTATGACATGATATGCTACGCTATGACATGATACGCTACGATATGACATGACACGCTATGATATGATATGATACGCTTACATATGATATGATACGACATGATATGTTATGACAAGACACGACATGATGTGAGTTCTATTCTCCATGCCTACGAAAAAGAAATGTTTTTACAGAAATGTTTTTAAAGAAAAAGGAAAAAAAAACAGGCACGCGTAGTATCCGGCCAAAAGGGCATTCACAGGTATAGGTTACCTCTTGAACTTATAGTATGCTCTATATTTCTATACAGTTGATGTTCACATGTTCATTTCTTACTATGATACTATTCCTGCCTTACATACTCAGTACATATTCCGTACTGACCCCCTTCCTTCGGGGGCTGCGTTCATGCCGCGCAGGTACCCAGGTGGGGCAAGACATTAGCAGAAGGTGTCCCAGCGGGATTGGCGAGCTCCATTTTCTCCGGAGTCTTTTGCCGAGTCGGTGTATACGTGGGCTATGGTATACGACTATGTTAGAGACTTTGCGGACGAGTCATGTATATAAAATGTCCGTTGTGAGCGGCTTTATAAGCCGTTGAATTGTTACACATGATTTTACAGATTTTGTACAGTCGCAAGTTATGTTGGTTTGAAAGATATACCGTATGTTGTTTTCAAAAAAAAAAATTTCATTACGCATTTATGGCCGGTTAGGGGCCCATTATGACTACGAGTACTATGATAGTTAGAGGGTTCGCTCGGCCCTAAGTCAGGGTCGGGTGCCCATCACACCCTACCGGAAATTGGGGTGTGACAAAGTGGTATCAGAGCAGGTCGGTCCAAGGGTTGTCTGCAAAGTCGTGTCCGGTAGAGTCCTGTTTATGGTGTGAAGCGCGCCACATTTATAAATAGGAGGCTACGGGGCATCTAGGATGGTTACTCTTCTTTGGCATCATAGATCGTCTTTGTAGAGCCAAGTTATAGGAATTGAGATCCTCTGTACTAATCTTTGATTTCGGCAGAGGAATGACATTGACAGGCGGAAGCGATCAGCGGGATGGAAGGTTACAAAGCACGCAGGTAAGTAAAGATACGAAAGGTATATGTCAAGTAAGGTATTGGCATACGATTGAGAGGCAAAGTTGGAAACTGAAAAGGAAGGTAAGCAAGAAAATGTGATATGTGTAGTCGTGCTAAGCATATGAGGTAAATCTAATGTCTTCGGACCTTTGTGAATATTGAGAGCCCTGTGCGGCCATGATACGATACAATATGATGTGATATGTATATATGATAATGGCCCTGTGAGGCACTGTTGGTATTTCCTGCGTGCAGGTTTTGGAATAGTAAGAAATACAGAGGAAACTCTGCCGAAATTTTTCTAGAAATAATATGAGAATGGGATACAGGTTGGAAAATATTTTGGAAGAGCCGGGATAATAGTAGCGATGAAAAGTTGACTGAGCTGTAACGTACGGCTGCCCTCTAGGAATAAGTTAACTGTGGAATGAGTGGCGGAATAGTAAATAAGACATCGGTGGAAATATGGTAGTAAGAAATTTGGAAGGACTTGTGCTACTAGGCGATGATTTAGAAAGGATGGGCAGGTTTGGATAGAGTGACATGACTAAGATAAGGGTATGAAGGAAAAGAATTGTGACGAATAGGAACGTATTGATAAGACAGTTGCCGGGATGTGTTGTAAGGGCGTTTTGGGAATATGTTAAGATTCCGACTGACTCAACATTATGTGTAGAAGGTCGTGTGGTGAGGTGGACGTGATCATACCGGCATTAACGCACCCGATTTTATTAAAGTTTCAAAGTTAAGCGTGCTGGAGTGAGGGAAATTTTAGGATGGGTGACCCCCCTGGGAAGTATTTTGAAAGTTTTATAAAATTTAGACATAAGGAGTAAATGAGAAGTTGGAGTAACCTAAGGGGAATTGGAGTATGCAGGGTGACCAGAAACCTCAAGAGGACGCGTAGAACGGGCCGAGTCAGGTCGGAGAAGAGAAGGAGTTAACGTAAAGAGAGGAAATAAGAGGAAGCGGGACAACGGTATAGTAATAGGTTAAGATGTGTGTGATGGAGGGCATAAGTGCCATGAGTGACGGGACAGTGAAAGGCCAAGTTATGGAAAGACGAGGAACAAGGCAAAATGAACACTAGAGAATGACTGGTATGATGCGGGTAAAATGCGAACGAACAAAATACGTTTTGAAAATGAGGTAAGGACTATGTAAGAATAGTGTGTTCTGAACGACGCAGAGATAGCATAAGATTTCTTGTGTGCAGAAAAAAAAAAGACAGGCATGAATGGGTAATGGTATAAGCATACCCCTAAAGGGGGGAAGCGGGTAAGAGAAATGCAAGAGTGGGATAAGGACAGTTAATACGATAATGTGTTTGGTATGGACGTCTGGGCTACTAATGAGGTCTCCCCCCCGAGGTACTTACGAGACCCCGTACGATTAAGTTGAACATTCGAGGACGAATGTTCTAAAGGGGGGAAGGATGTTATATCTCGCATTTTGTACGTCGGAATATATATTTTGAGTTGTTTGCGACAAATTAGGGACGAGGATATTTTCCGACGTTGTTGTAAGACATAAGTGTTTTATGATTTTATGGGACGGAAATATTAATAAAAATTTGGGGTTACAAGTAGAATTTTGGAAAAGTAGTAGTTCATGAAAAATAAGGCCACATGAAGTGTGGGCCATGGCTACATGAAAGATTAAAATATGTGGAGTTAGATGACTTATTAAGTCATTCTCATCATAGTCATCTTTTGGAAATTTCATGAAACTTGGAGAAAATTGGAGAAAAAGAAAACAAAAAAAAAAAAAGAGAAAAGAGAGGGTGTGGCCGGCCATGTGCATATGCACATGTATATATATATATTAAGAGAAGCCAACACAAGGCACCTTTCATTATTTTACAACTCAAGAAATTTCAAGAAACAAGTAGAAGAAACAAAAGAAGAAGAGGAACGGATTGGAGGGGCTGGCCGAACCAGCCCCATATAGGTGACCATGAAGGGTGTTTTCTTCAAGCTTTCAACTCATTAGAAGGCCCTCTACAACATGGAATAATTGTTGGAACAAGAAAAACTCATAATCATACAAGTTACCAATCCTAGTCAAGTGAAGAAGTGGAGGAAAAAGGTAAGAATTTACACTCTTTTATATGTTATGGAGGTTTATGTGTGTTGTAGTGTACAAAAATGGATGAAATTCATATGGAGTATAAACATGGGGGTGTGGCCGTCTATGTATGCTTGCATGCAAGAATCAATTTATTCTTATGTGTTATAGGTGATTATGCATGTTGTAGTATGTAAAGGTTGATGGAATTCATGGAAATGTGGAGAATATGTTGTGGCCGTGTATGTGCATGTGTGTGGCCGAGTTGTGTGTGTTGTGTAGGGGTGGAGAGTTGTTTGAATTTAGTATGTTTATGTGTTGTTGTAACATGTAGAAAATGAATGAAACTTATGAGATTATATATGTTGAAGTAGGGCCGTGAACTAGGGGCTGATTTGGAGTGTAATGTGATTTTAATATAGTTCTTGAAATTATGGAAATGATGTTGCTAGTATATGGAATTGTTGATATAGTTTATGAATTTGGAAGAAAGGAATATGTTGTTATTGTTCTTGTTGAGTTGGAAGGCTTCGGGTAAGATGGGATGTTGGTTTGGACATCTTGAATTGCTTATCGATATTGTTGTTATGATTGTTGGCATTGTTGTTGATAGATTGGCCGGGTTGAATTCCCGGATTGTTATTGATTGGAATTGGCCAAGTTGAACTTGGTGGGATGGCGCATTTACAGGGGAAATCTTTGCCGAAATTTCGTAGGCAAGTGTCAACTCAAGATTTAACCTCTAAAGGTTCTAATCACTATTTGGTACATGTGACCAATTTGTAGATTTTGGCGAAATTGGAAGCTGAATTTGGAGCGGCGTACAAGACGGAAAAGGTATGTAAGGTCTTACCCTTTCTTCCTTGGCATGTCTTAGGCATACTAGGTTGAATACGAGCCTCGGGGACAATTCCCTTCCTAGAAATCCGAGATTGAAATTAGTTACTATTCATTCAATAGAATTGAATTAGATTTTCTATGTTTCACTGGAAAGGTAGCTTGAATAAATGTAACTTTCACCGATGGCACCGGAATGTCCCAAAACCTTGCTGGGTAACTTTATTAAGCCTAGGATTCTAAGGCAAGTATCCCTTCCAGAAATTCGTAAATGTCCTCCAGGATGTCCATATGTTATAAAGACCAAATCTTGAGAGGTTGAAAGCCTTTATGCCTGAAACGATGAAAACGGCCTTATAATGATAATAATGACGCCAAGTATGAAGAAATGCCTATGACGAATATGTCGACGATACGTTCCTACCACGAAAGTGATAACGTGAGACGTGTTAAAGGCTTCCATAACGTTCTCATTTTCAAACGTTAGAAGTAATGGTTCTAAGACAGGATTTTCTTTTGAAAAGAAGGTTTGCAATGTTTTCCAAAATATTCATTTTTCTCAAATGTTTTCCAAAATATTCATTTTCTTCAAAAACCAAGTTTGATGATTTTGAAAGCTTTTACGACTAAAACAATGAAGATGATTCTATGATGACAAGGATGATACCAGATATGTACATGCATATGGGGACATGGGGGAAGGGATATATGTGGGGAATTGGGAAGGGAAATATGTTTCATTGCCACCTGGTCAGCTGGCTTATCATCCCGGACGCGGGATGCCCGGACGCGGGATATATGGGCGAGCCGAGGTAATCCGGCGCTATGTGGGCGAGCCGACGTTGTTCGGTGCTATGACATGACATGACATGATATGATACACTATGATATGCTATGATACGCTATGATATGACATGATATGCTACGATATGACATGATACACTATGATATGCCATGATACGCTATGATATGACATGATATGCTACGCTATGACATGATATGCTACGCTATGACATGATATGCTACGCTATGACACGATACGCTACGATATGACATGACACGCTATGATATGATATGATACGCCACGTTATGATATGATACGACATGATATGTTATGACAAGACACGACATGATGTGAGTTCTATTCTCCATGCCTACGAAAAAGAAATGTTTTTTGGAAATGTTTTTAAAGAAAAAAAAAAAAAAAACACGGGCATACGTAGTTTCCGCCAAAAGGGCATTCATGATATAGGTTACCTCTTGAACTTATAGTATGCTCTATATTTCTATATTGATGTTCATGTTCATTTCTTACTATGATACTATTCTTGCCTTACATACTCAGTACATATTCCGTCGACCCCCCGCTTCCTTCGGGGGGGCTCGTCGCGTTCATGCCGCGCAGTATGCATATGTGGGTACGATTAAGACATTAGCGAAGGTGTCCCGGCGGGATTGGCGAGCTCCATTTTCTCCGGAGTCTTTGCCGAGTCGATTTGTATACGTGGGCTATGGTATCTGACTATGTTAGAGACTTTGCAGACAGAGTCATGTATATAAAATGTCCGTTGTGAGCGGCTCTATAAGCCGTTGAATTGTTACACATGATTTTACAGATTTTGTACAGTCGCAAGTTATGTTGGTTTGAAAGATATACCGTATGTTGTTTTCAAAAAAAAAAATTTCATTACGCATTTATGACACTCAAGGATCGTGAGCTTTATGCAAAATTCTCAAAGTGTGAGTTTTGGCTTAAGTCAGTGGCGTTCTTAGGCCATGTGATTACAGGCGAAGGAGTTAAAGTGGACTTTCAGAAAATTGACCTTTGTTAAGAATTATCCCAAACCCACCTCAACATTAGATATCAGAAGTTTCTTGGGTCTGGCAGGCTATTATAGGCGTTTTGTAGAAGGATTTTCCTCTATCTCAGCTCCGTTGACTAAGTTGACTAAGAAGAAAGTCAAATTTCAATAGTCAGATGCATGTGAACAGAGTTTCGAAGAGTTAAAGAAAAGATTGACTTCTGCGCCAGTTTTGACGCTACTAAAAGGAATCGAAGGGTTCGTGGTTTATTGTGATGCTTCGGGAGTTGGTCTCGGATGTGTGTTAATGCAACATGGTAAGGTTGTTTCCTATGCATCTAGACAGCTTAAGACTCCTGAGAAGAATTATCCGACTCATGACTTAGAGTTGGTAGCTGCAGTTTTTGCACTTAAGATATGGCGTCATTATTTGTATGGAGTGCATGTTGATATTTTCACGGATCATAAAATCCTACAGTATATCTTCAATCAAAGGGAGCTAAACCTTAGGCAGAGAAGATGGCTCGAATTGCTTAAGAACTATGATGTGAATATTCTCTATCATCCAGGGAAAGCGAATGTGGTAGCCGATGCTCTTAGTCGGCGTTTCATGGGAAGTTTAGCTCACGTTGAGGCAGATAAAAGAACTTTGACCAAGGAAGTTCACCGTTTAGCTAATTTGGAGTTCGTCTCTTGAACTCTGAAGATGGTGGCGTCGTTGTTCAGAACAGAGCTCATTCCTCCTTAGTGGTTGAAGTCAAAGAGAAGCAGTTTAGTGATCCCTACTTGTTACAGCTGAAAGAGGGGATCCACAAGCATAAGACGACGGCTTTTTAACAAGGGGGAGGTGATGGTATCTTAAGGTACCGAGGCAGATTATGTGTTCCAGATGTAGATAGGCTTAGAGAGCGAATTATGTCGAAAGCTCACAATTTCAGATATTCTATTCATCCAAGTTTCACTAAAATGTATCATGATCTTAAAGATATTTATTGGTGGAATGATATGAAGAAGAATGTAGCAGATTTTATGGCTAAGTGTCCGAATTGTCAACAAGTGAAAGCCGAACACCAGAGGCCTGGTGGCTTAGCTCAGTATATTGATATTCCTGTCAGGAAATGGGAGATGATAAATATGAACCTTTTAACCGGTCTACCTCATTTATCCCGCAGACATGATTCAATTTGGATGATTGTGGACAGACTCACTAAGTCAGCACACTTTTTGCCAGTCAAGACCACAGCTTCAGCAGAAGATAATGTTAAGTTGTATATTGGGGAGATTGTCAGATTGCATGGGAATCCTTTGTCTATTATTTCAGATCGTGGTGCTTAGTTCACAGCGAACTTTTGGAGATCTTTTCAAAAAGGATTGGGTACTAAGGTAAACCTCAGCACAACTTTCCATCCTCAGACAGATGGCCAGGCAGAGCGCACTATTTAGACTCTTGAGGATATGTTGAGAGTATTTGTCCTAGACTTCAAAGGTAATTGGGATGACCATTTGCCTCTCATTGAGTTTATTTACAATAACAGCTACCATGCTAGTATTGGGATGGCACCGTATGAAGCTTTGTATGGGCGCAGATGTAGATCACCGATTGGTTGGTTTGAAGTTGGTGAAGCAGAGTTGTTGGGACCAGATTTGGTCTATCAGGCTATGGAGAAAGTCAAGTTAATTCAAGAACGTTTGAGAATGGCTCAGAGTCGCCAGAAGTCTTATACAGATGTGAGGCGAAGAGACTTAGAGTTTTAAGTTGACGATTGAGTATTCCTTAAAGTCACACCCATGAAAGGTGTTATGAGATTTGTCAAGAAGGGAAAGCTCAGTCCCAGATATATTGGACCTTATAGGATCCTGCGAGGGGTTGGTCAAGTAGCTTATGAGCTTGAATTTCCACAAGAGTTGGCTGCTCTACACCAAGTGTTCCATGTATTCATGTTGAGAAAGTGTGTGGGAGATTCGTCATTGGTTATTCCTGGTGATACTATAACGATTAAGAATGGTTTGACTTATGAAGAGATCCCTGTAGAAATTCTTGATCGTTAGGTTAGCAAGTTAAGAACTAAAGAGGTTGCCTCAGTAAAGGTTTTATGGATGAGTCAGAAAGTCGAAGAGGCTACATGGGAAGCCGAAGAGGACATGAAATCTAGATATCCCTATTTTCTTGAAGAGCAAGCAGAGAACACTCAAAGTAACCCTTCCATAGTCCATGTCATGTCATGTCTCAGTTTCACGCTCATGTATCCAGTGCTCATGTTCCATGTCTTAGTGTTCATGTTTCCATGTAACCATGTCATGTTAATTCAGTGTCACGCCCCGAACCATGGTCTGGGCGTATGTCACTCGGTGCCTAACTGCATGTGACCGAGCGAACCCATAGGCTGGCTAAATCAACACGTGATATTAAAACATGCAATAATAAGGAATAAACTAACACATGCTAATCTACTAAAAAGTCTGGCTATATATATGTGTGTGTGTGTGTGTGTGTGTGTGTGGAAATACTGGTTTAAGTCTGAACATCTGAATAAATAGCCAATAAGGCTAAAACAAGCTAATATTTGACTAACTAGACTATATCTATAAAGCCTCTAAAGATAACTGTCTGCTTAGCTAGGAAGGCCAAAAGTAGGATAACACCCGGAGGGGCGAGGCTCACTAATAACTGATACGAGTGCCGAACTAGCTGGATTGTCAACCTGCATATCGTTGCCTGCATTGTGAGATGCAGGCCCCCAAGCAATAAAAGGGACATCAGCACATTTGAATTGTACTGTTATGTAAAGCAACTGAAAGAACGAATATAAGTACGGCCCCGGACTAAACGGAAAGCAAGAGTACGAGTACTCCCGTTACGAATGAAGAATCACCTGTAAAACTATAAATATAACTATGGCCTAGGGCCCAAATAATGTGCACAAAAATTATGTCCTCAGGCCCAAGCAATACGTATGTATAAACTGTGGCCTAGGGCCCAAAAATACATATACAGGTGTTCAACATTAAACAATTTACAGCGAGGCCGGCTATGGCGGTAGCATGATCAACATTTCGATTATGGAACTTAAGCAAATAACTGATTATACACTGATTGAGACTCATGTGAGGTCAATACACATGTCTATAATGATTACGTATGAGTTCATGATATTCAAAATGATCACCATGAGTGAACTATGAAACTATAACCCTAAACGATAGCAGTTCTACAACTATTCAAGAAACTAGGGCTAAACTGTATTCTGAGTCAAATTACTAATAAGCATGTAGAATGAGGCATAGGGAGAATCATAAACGTTCCCTAGCGTAGATAGTTAGCTTCAAATACACCTGTATGCTCAGTCTTGCAACTACTAGTACGAAATTGAAGAATCCCAAAAGTCTAAGTCTTGAACCCTTAGGTGGGTTTTCTTGAAAACCCTAGGTTAAGATCAATGATTCCCTAATTAGGTTAGATGAACATATGATTTAATCCACTTGGAATAAGCTAGGATAGCTTACCTTAATTTTCTTGATAGTGGAGGAGAAGAGCAAGTCGTTCTAGGGTTTAGGGACTTGTAAAAATAAAAGTAGAACTGAAGCCAGGTATTTATAGGTTCTGGTGCGGGTTGGGAAACATGGACCAAAATACGATCCGTATTCCAAATTACGGTCCGTATTATGGACCGTAATTAATCATGTTCCAAAAACAGAAGCACTGCCTTAATCCTCTCCTCAAATACGATCTAAATTACAGGTCGTAAATCAAATTACGATCCGTATTTAACAATATAATTTCCCAAACAAAATTC
>NC_081346.1:62673210-62702744 GCF_029784015.1 Lycium ferocissimum | reverse complement strand
CGGAATATCTTTGAAATAGTCATCTTGTCATTCTGAGCACCTATATTGGCATCCCTGTGCAATTCGGGTTTAAGCCTAAGTACGAATCTTCTAACCATGGCCCTCATATCCGGAACCATGTGAGGAGGCATGCTTGGACAATGACACGAACTTGAGATAATAGTCCTGAACAGTCATGTCATTCTTCCTTAGATTCTCGAGCTCGTAACGCCTTGCTTCCCCGACCAATTGGCATGAAGTGCTCAATGAAAGCGTCTGTAAATTCATCCTAAGTAGCAGAAGGTGCATCCTCCCCTTGGGACTATTCCCATGTCTCAAACCAAATATAGGCCATATCTTTCATCTAGAAGGCTCGAAGCTCCGCTGCCTCTGTATCATTAGCATGCATCACACGAAATACCTTCTAGAGTCCATCAATGAAATTTTGCGGGTCCTCATCCTTCTTTGACCCTGTGAACATGGGAGGCTTCATCCGCACAATCTCCTAAGTCCTAGAACTATTCGACCCATTACTAACACCTGAGCTAGGAGCCGTTTCTTGTCGTTGGGCCTGGTTCGCTAAAATCTGAGTGAGCAGCTGAATAGCTCCTCTAACATCCTCGTTTGAAGCATTGGGAGGTGTGGCTAAAGATTGTGCCGTGCTACCGTCCGAGCCCGTAGTGTTCCTTATGTTGCGCTATCAACAAGAAATTCTCCCCGGCTAGTAGCTGTATTCCTCTTGTTGTACTTTCTTTTCGGAGCAAAATTTCTGAAATACGTAATTCGCACGAGTTGGAAGAATTCCTAAAAGTACTGTTCTAACTGCACGAACTAGAGTATGAAAGAAGTGAAACAAATCCTGAATGTCTTGGCGGTCAATTATTTATATGTATGGGGCCCTCACACATATAAAAGAGACCCCACTGGACACGACTTCATAGACTCCCTAAGACACTTGAACCTAGCACTCTGATACCAAGCTTTGTCAAGCCCCGAACCATGGCCTGGGCGTAACACGGCACTCGGTGCCTAACTGTATATGACCGAGTGAACCCATAGGCTGGCTGAATTAGCACGTGATATCAAAACATGCAATAATAAGGAATAAACTAACACACGCTAATATATATATATATATATATATATATATATATATATATATATATAATGCGTTTAAGTACGAATATCTGAATAAATAGCCAACAAGGTTAAAACATGAAAGCATCGCTAATATTTGACTAACTAGACTATATCTACGAAGCTTCTAAAGATAATCGTCTAACTCGCCGGAAGATCAAAAGGATAACACCCGGAGGAACTGGGCTCATCAATAGCGATACGAGGAATGTCTGGCTTGAATTTGATGGTCAGCCGTATATCGTTGCGGCGTATCGCGAGACGCAAGTGCCCCAGTACAAAGGGACATCAGCACATTTGAATTGTACTGGTATGTAAAGCAACTGAAAGAACGAATATAAGTACTGAAACTGAACTAAACAGGAAGCAAGAGTCTGAAGTACTCCCCGTTCTGAATGAAGAATCACCTGTAAAACTGTAAATATAACTATGGCCTAGGGCCCAAATAATGTGCACAAAAACTGTGGCCTCAGGCCTAAGCAATACTTATGCATTAACTATGGTCTAGGGCCCAAAAATACAGATACAAGTGTGATACGCTCAAATTACACCTATTAGTGGCGTAAAGCGGACGTTGTCAAATATAGTAACCCAAACAAGGTTGGGGTCGAATCCCACAGGGAATATGGATAGAAAAGGGTACTAATTGTATGCGATACTGGTCTTTAAAGGCTTTAATTCTATTCCGAATAGTTTGGAATAATTATTTTGTAATATAAACTAATACTTTACCTTGAATTGTAATTAATGCGAGAGAGACTAAGGTTGCGTTCCCCGTTTTGATTAGATATTATGCTTTAGGTTTCAATATGATATACTTCTAATGGTTGTTCTAATGATCTGCACTTGATCTCTTAAAGACTTCCTAATGTTTCCCAACAGTTAGGCCGTATTTCCTCTTATTGATTTTCCCAAATACAAAATAGTTGATATCGAAGAATGATCAATAATGCCAATTAGACTTGGTCTTATTCATAAGTTAGTCTATTAAACGAGGGTTAACGCCCCGAGTCATTGTTATTCAATCTTACTAATGCTAACTCACTTTCCCAAGAAAAGTTAGAATAATGGCTTAGGCTAATGCTTGCAATCATTACCCAACACTAAAACACAAAGATTGAATAAACACCAACAACCATTATGCATATATCAATAGTAGAAACCCATTCACATAATACCCATCAGGGGGCCTACAACCTTAGAATTAAAATTAGCTACTCATACTTTTGTTCAACAAAGAAAGCTCAATAGATGACATAATGTACTTACAATCAATGTGAACTAAGGATGATATTGAGGCCTTAAATGCTCCAACAACTTCCTATAGTATTTAATGATAAGAGTTAATGCCCTAAAGTGAATGAATAATGGCTGAAAACCCTAGACTTAACTATTTATAGGACTAAAAAATGTGCCAAAATTCTGGACAAAAACACCCTTCGCGGTATCGTCACCGACCGTAACACGTGTTACGGTCCGTCCTTTTGTTCCGTCCTTTGTTGGCTTGATATTGGGTCAACCGTTACGGCTTCTTTCGACGGATCGTAACACAGGTTACGGTCCGTATCTTCCAGCGGATCTTGGCTTCAAGTCTTCCGTGGACATATTCTTGACATGCATTTTGCCCCGTAACATGCATTACGGACCGTCCCATTGGGTCATAACATTGACAATCCTTCGAAGATTCTTTGTATTTCGCTTCATTACGGTCCCTGCGTTGCCTCGTAACATGAGTTACGGACCGTCCTTCTGAGATGTAACGTGGATAATCCATCAGCATGTTTCTGAAATTTCCTCTCAGGTTACGGATCACGTTACGACCCGTAACACGAGTTACGAACCGTCCTTTAGCTCCAAGTTATCCATTTTTCAGCGATTTTCGTCATTTTCGTTCCTTAGTCAACCAACGTACAAAACATCAAAATAACATAAGAAACGATATAAAAACACTTAAAAACAAGTAAAACTTCTAGTAAAAGACATCAAATATGCCGAAATTCACGGCACATCAACACCCCCAACTTAAGCCTTTGCTTGTCCTCAAGCAACTAAAACAAGACTCACTACTAACACACGACATCTAGCAAACTAAGAATGCCTATGGTGGTTTTGGCACGTACTTCTAGCACATACTACTCAATCCAAGAAAAATATTGGGCTCTTATCAACATCCTATTTGTGACACAAGATGCACATTTCAGAACGATTGTAATTCACTATGCGTGTGCTCAATCAATGACATAATCATACCATGGGAATCTGTATGCACATGGACCTCAATTTTCGAAAAGTTAGTCAATTTCACAATCTACAATCCTTACGCCCTCACATAGACCAAAGAATGTCCCAACACACATATTTACAAGATAAATGGGACAAGAGACTAAAGAGAATAGAAAGACACTCACACTCACAAAGAAATTTGCATACCATACTTGCACATACCATAGGCTTGCCTTTATTTTTAATGCCTTCAACTTTGAACAGTTCGATAGTGATCACATTAGGACTTTTGTGACTTGTAATATAGGCTTAGGGACGGGTAGGATAAATATCTGGATAATGGTGACTCACCCTCCTTGACACTACACTTGACTTCATTCACCTTTCTTCCTTGTATTGTTGACCCTACAGCTCCGGCATTGATTTATTTAGGACTTATTAACTCTTTTTGAGAAATATTTTTTTTTATATTCCAACCACACTGAATCATGCACTGCATTACTCACGACCACCCCCAACTTAGGCTTTTAGCCTCTTTTATCATTCTTAAGTGTCAAGGAGGGACTTGGTGCCAATTGGGATTATTCAAAGAAAGGATGCAGGTTAGTTAGCAGCTAATCAAAGAAAAAGTCTATAGGCTCAAAATGGGAGACTGGGGATCATTTTCTGTACAGGTTAGGCTCATTTAAGATAAACAGGCTTTGGAGTTAATACAAAGAAAGCCTAAGATCACTTCACAACCAAACTTTCCTTAGAATTCACGCACGACCAACCGGGAAAGTTCTAGATTACAAGCATCATACACAAATGGACACTAAGAACTCACAACACAATGGCATAAGGATTGTTTCACTACTTTGACTTGACTTCCGTTTGAAAATTACACACACATGGACACCCTTTATTTGCAATGTTATTAAAAGAACGATACATGTCAATATAAACAACCTATTCTTGATGTACATCACAAAATTTTTGGAGGGACATCATTGATTTGTAAAACACTTTTACATATGCTAAAAACCACGAACCACCACCACTTAAGTCATCCTTACTTTACTTTAACTAAACAGCCTAAACATGCCAGGTTCAACATAAATAAAACCCTTCGGGAAAAGAACACATGGCAAAGAACAACCGAGGAGGGTCGTAAACACAAACTTAATACCAGATATTTAAAAACAAAACAATCTCCAAACCAAAACAGGTCCTAAACACATACTTCATACTAATACAACTGAAACAAAAAACAATGTTCAAACCAAAACAAATACCCTACACCCCCAACATAGAAACATGCATTGTCCCCAACGCAACTATATAATCAAAAACAGAATGTAGGGCCTCCCTGAAGTGCACTGGGCGCTGTGACCTGTTGCATCATCATGAGGCTGGATAACCTCTAAAGTTGGCACAATGGTGGTGCGCTCGGCATCGGTTGCGTAGACAGGGCCCGCATCAATAGCATGCCCCGGCTCGCAGGCGAGCCGGTCGATCGGGATGGCTGGAGCTAAAAGTCGCTCCGGTGGTGTCAGGACTCAACCGAGACTCACGTCTGATCTTCTTTAGTGTTTGTCGTTGATCCTCCTCATTCTGAGGTCGTATGGCATCAAATGGATCAATAGTCTTGAGAATGGTATCGAGGTTTGCATCCTCATTCGCGACTCTTTTGCGCTTCCCTTTAGCCGAGGAGTGGTATCCTCCTCCAACTCTTCTTCATGCTCCTCATCGACCGCTTCTTCAATATCATCATCTCCAAGTAAACTCTCAACCGGCTGATACAAGCTTTGTACCAGCTTTGTTTGCACTTTCGGAAGCTGGTCCGTCACAATAGCCGCTTCCTGCGCCTTTAATTTTTGCACATCATCCTTTAGTGTCCGCAACTCACTCCGAACAGTTCCCAACTCCACAGTGGGGTGTGTCTTACTCAGCTCTGTCATTCTGTTTTCAATACCATCAATCCGAGAGTGGATCTGTAGATGGTCATCAGCAATCTTCTCTTTGATCGGCTTCAAAGCTGCATCAATAGCCTTTTTGGTATACAATTTCAGCTCTGTCATGATCTGCTTGACTTGCCTGTCTGTTCTATCTGCTTACAGGACCACTGCCCCAAAATTTTCTCTTTTGAAAATCATCTTCCTCGCAAGCTCTAGTGGAACTCCTGGTATGGGCTGAGCCGGTGTTGGACTAGCTCCAGTGGAAGAGGTGGGACCACCCAAAATAGGTGGAGCTGAAGCCGGCATGGGCTGTTCAGCAGAAACAACACCTTGGGATTGTTGAGCGCATACATGCAGGAACTTCTTCAAATGTCGGAGTGGACAATCCTTTGAAGAATTTCGAAAATAACCTTCAAGTTTCAATGTACCGATAGTTAGAGCTATCGATTTTAAAAGTAGCATTTCCGGTCCTAGGAGGGACCACAGCAGAAGCATAATCAGCTTCATTCATGAATTCTGCAAATATATTCTCATCTTCCTCCTCTTCCGATGGTGGTGGGTTCACCTGGAGCCCACCTTGGTTTCCTTGATTTCGATTGTATCTTCCTGCCATTTTCACCTGGTTTACCAAAAACAAGAACAAGGTGTGATGGAATAGAAAAAGTTTTAAGAAAAAGTACACAACAATCAATAATTTCAAAACTGTATTCCCCGGCAACGGCGCCAAAATTTGATACGCTTAAATTACACCTATTAGTGGTGTAAAGCGGACGTTGTCAAATATAGTAACCCAAACAAGTTTGGGGTCAAATCCCACAGGGAATATGGATAGAAAAGGGTACTAATTGTATGCGATACTGGTCTTTAAAGGTTTTATTTCTATTCCGAATATTTTGGAATAATTGTTTTGTAATATAAACTAATACTTTGACTTGAATTGTAATTAATGCGAGAGAGACTAAGGTTTTGTTCCCCGTTCCGATTAGATATTATGCTTCAGGTTTTAATATGATATACTTCTAATGGTTGTTCTAAGTATTTGCACTTGATCTCTTAAAGACTTCCTAATGTTTCCCAACAGTTAGGCCATATTTGCTCTTATTGATTTTCCCAAATACAAAAGAGTTGATATCGAAGAACGATCAATAATGCCAATTAGACTTGGTCTTATTCAATCTTACCAATGCTAACTCACTTTCCCAAGAAAAGTTAGAATAATGGCTTTGGCTAATGCTTGCAATCATTACCCAACACTAAAACACAAAGATTGAATAAACACCAACAACCATTATGCATATATCAATAGTAGAAACCCATTCACATAATACCATGTGGGGCCCACAATCTTAGAATTAAAATTAGCTACTTATACTTTTGTTCAACAAAGAAAGCTCAAAATATGACATAATGTACTTACAATAGTAATCAATGTGAACTAAGGATGATATTGAGGCCTTAAATGCTCCAACAACTTCCCAAAGTATTTAATGATAAGAGTTAATGCCCTAAAGTGAATGAACAATGGCTGAAAAACCTAGACTTAACTATTTATAGGACCAAAAAATGCGCCAAAATTCTGGACAAAAATACCCTTCACGGCATCGTTATGGACCGTAACACGTGTTATGGTCCGTCCTTTTGTTCCGTCCTTTATCGGCTTGATATTAGGTCAACCGTTACGGCTTCTTTCGACGTTCCAACGGATCTTGGCTTCAAGTATTCAGTGGACATATTCTTGACAAGCATTACGCCTCACGTTACGCCCCGTAACATGCGTTACGGACCATCCCACTGGGTCATAACATTGACAATCCTTCAACATGTTACTAGAATTTCTCTTCAGATTACGGTCCACGTTACGACCCGTAACATGAGTTACGGACCGTCATTCTGAGACATAATGTGGATAATTCGTTAGCATGTTTCTGGAATTTCCTCTCACGTTACGGATCACGTTACAGTTCGTAACACGAGTTACGAACCGTCCTTTAGCTCCAAGTTGTCCATTTTTCAGCGATTTTCGTCATTTTCGTTCCTTAGTCAACCAACCCTACAAAACATCAAAATAACATAAGAAACGATATAAAAACACTTAAAACAAGTAAAACTTCTAGTAAAAAAAATATCAAATGTGCCGAAATTCACGGCACATCAAGGTGTTCGACATTAAACAATTTACAAAACTGAGACTGGCTATAGCTGATAGCATGATCACTGTTTCTGATTATGGAACTTAAGCAAATAACTGATTATACACTAACTGAAACTCATGTGAGGTCAATACACAAGTCTGTAATGATTACATATAAGTTCATGATATTCAAAATGATCACCATGAACGAATTATGAAACTATAACCGTAAAAGATAGCATTTCTACAACTATTCAAGAAACTAGGGCTAAACTGTATTCTGAGTCAAATTACTAATAAGCATGTAGAATGAGGCGTAGGGAGAATCATAAACGTTTCCTAACGTAGATAGTTAGCCTCACATACCTGTATATGCTCCAAGTCTTGCAACCACTGGTCTAAAATTGAGAAAAATCCTAAAAGTCTAAGTCTTGAACCCTTAGGTGGGTTTTCTTGAAAACCCTAGGTTAAGATCAATGATTCCCTAATTAGGTTAGATGAACACATGATTTAATCCACTTGGAATAGGCTAGGATAGCTTACCTTAGTGTTCTTGATGGTGGAGGAAGAGAGCAGGTCGATCTAGGGTTTAGGGACTTGTAAAATTAAAAGTAGAACTGAAACCAGGAATTTATAAGTTCTGGTGCGGGTTGGGAAATACGGTTCGTATACCAAATTACGATCCGTATTCTGGACCGTAATTAATCATGTTCCAAAAACAGAAGCACTGCCTTAATCCTCTCCTCAAATACGATCTAAATTACGGGCCGTAAACCAAATTACGGCCCGTATTTAACAATATAATTTCCCAAGCAAAATTCCAGAATGTACAGTGAATTTAGTGCCAAATACGACCATGAGATACGGGTTGTATACTGAAATACAATCCGTATTATGGGGCGTAAATCCTCATCTGATAATTGTAGAGAATTTTCCAATTCTAACATTCTCCTTATGATTTTCTAAGTCTAAAATCATGATCAAGACTTAAGTTAAAGGTATGAGGTGTTACATTCAGTCTCCATCTTCCATGTCATGTTTTCTCAAATTCATGTGTTCAAGCCAAGCCTAGTCATATTCTTAACCATGACCCATCATTCGAGGACGAATGATCCCAAGGGGGAGATATTGTAATACCTCGTACCTTTAAACTAGGCTATGTTCATGATTTGACACTTAGAAAAAGAAAAAAAATCATACAGAAAGTGTTGGAACTAAATTCCCTTCAGTTCAGCAAAAGCTCCATTTTCACGACCAGATATATGGACCGTATAATAATATACTATCCGTACTTCTAGATCGTATCAAACGAGTGAAAAATCTCAGTTTCTGCCAAGTTTTTGAAATGCTTCAATACGGACCGTCTAATGTTATACGGACCGTATTTTTAGTTCGTGAAACTCGTTTGGGAAGTCCTAATTTCTGGAATTTTAATCATTGTTAAATACGATCAGTTTATACGGACCATATAACTTTATACGGACCATATAAATGGACCGACTCAGCTAAGTATAAATACCCCAGTTCAGCCTTTTTATTCTAATCTTCATATTCCCAAGCCCTAGCACGAAGGTTTTTTTTCTCCCATCAATCCAAAACAATAAGGTAAGCCATTCCAAGCCTTTCCAAGTCAATTGTAACCTAGGGTTTTCAAGAAAACCCATCTCAAGACTCAAAGTTTAAGCTTTTGGAATTCTATTACAAGTTTTGGAGCACTAATAGGTATGTAGGGCTTCTATCTATGTGTGGGAACATCTTTGTTCTTTCCCATGCCACGTTCTTCCATGATTATACGAGAGTTCACTAAGCTAGGGTTTTTAGCCAAGTTCATGACAACCCTAAGTCCACGCACCATGATTTACCATGTGTGAAATATAAATATTCGTTGTTGGATTCTGAATCTTCCACTTTGGCTATTGGGACTCCATCTGTAATCCATGCAAAACCCATATATTGCATTCCATGGGTTCCTACATGCAAGATATTAAATATTATGCTCACTTTCATGAATATCCTACATGTCTACACGTTTTCATGCAAATAAAGTATATAACCTCATCCATGACTATGAAACAAGATATCCATATTATAATACAAGTCATGTTTTTACGAAATTCATGGGCTTCTCCCAACTATATATCATGTTCATGTTTTTGGGAGTTGCTGCATTACCGGAAGGGTTTTATGCCTGAAACTACGTATGCCAACGTAGGATAAGGATCGCTCCGCCCAGTAGGAATATTCCTTCATATATTCCCATTGAGGGATTTTGGATCCATTCATGTCATGTTCATGTCTTGTACCCCGGCAAGGTACAAGATGGCTTAGCTGATCGGGCAGAGATCAGCCGCCACGTACTAACGTGGTGGTTACGTGTCGGTTATACTAATGCTCTCCCACAGATATTTTTACTCATGTTATTTATATATTTATTCATGTTCATGCTCATGACCAGGTTTAAGTTTCGGTTTCAACTGTTATCATGTTATTTCATGTACCGTGCTTATTTCGTACAGTTGCTTTACATACCAGTACATTCAATGTGCTGATGTCCCTTTTCTATTGCCGGGAGGCCTGCATTTCACGATGCAGGTACGGATTTACAGGACGCCGCATTTGCTCAGTAGGATTTGCTCGTATCAGCTTGTTGGTATCGTATCAGCTTGTTGGTAAGCCCCATCTTATTCCGGATGTCATTCTTATGTATTTTCATGTCATGTTTAGCAAGTTAAGGTATGCTGAGGGCCTTGTCCCAGCAAGTATGTTTTACAGTTTAGATTCATGATAGAGGTTTCATAGACTAGTTAGTTAGTTATGTCAGATACTCAGAGTTGTGTAGCCATCTTTGGCTCGCCTTTACGATATTTCCACATTGACATTTTATACAAGTATTTTATTAAATATATTATGACTTCTCCTGTTTTGTTAAGGCTCATCATGTTTCATGTTTTTTTTGCTCATGTTATGCCTCATGATGATTCAGCAAGCCATGTGGTTCGCTCAGTCACATGCAGTAAGACACCGAGTGCCGTGTTACGTCCAGGCCATGGTTCGGGGCGTGACAGATACCATCTCAGTATATTTTTATACCAATATATTTTTATACTATTGTTGTATCATGTAGGACTGGGGACTGTTTTATTCAAGGACTTCAGCAGTCCTTGATGATACCATCATGATAATACTGATACCATCATGATAATACAATCTCACTATATGCTAGAATAATTATTTTTTGAGATTTAGAAAAAAATAGAATAAAAGATAATATATCAGTTATCCTTTTTGTTGATATTAAAAAACGAAAGAAAAGGAGCCAAAAGGTGTGTAGAATTAGATTATGAAAAAGAACAGGAAATAAAGAATTTTTTTTTAAAAAAAACTGAAATTAAAAAAGGAGAAAAAAGTAAATTGAAATCACAAGAAATTAAAAAACAAGAATAAATAAAAATAGCAAAAAAGGTGAATGAAATTAGATTATGAAAAAGAAAAAAGAAAAAATAATAATAAACAAAATTAAAAAAGGGACAAGAAATAAAGAAATAAAAAAATACAGCAAAAACCGAAAGAAAGGAGCTAGAATTAAATATGTAATCATATTATGGTGAAAAGAAAATAAAAAAATAGTATGATTTGGGAAAAAAATAAATGAACAAGAAATAAAAAAAAATGAAAAGAAAGGAGCTAGAATTAAATATGGAATCATATTATGGTGAAAAATAAAATAAAAATAGTATGATTTGGTAAAATAAAAAAATAAAAAGAGAGAACAAAAAAGGAGAAACTGAAAGGCAAAGTACTTTGCATCCGTGGATCTATATCCTGATAACGTTACTATTTGTCGCATGAGCACTGTGGGATTGGTAACCGTAACTTGTTCTATACTATTTACATTCAAATTAACGTGTGATGATGAAGCAGAGGGATAATCAGGAAGCGAAACTACTACTATATAATTTTGTATGTATTGCTATAATACATCATGGATAGTATTTGTGCACAACTTCTTTACTAAAATACTTGAGCTAAACTAAAAAAAGGAATAGAAAATCCCGTTGTTGGGCCCGTCGATGCATGGGCTTGCCTTGCTAGTTTACATGTATATGTTAGTGAACTTGTGATGCTCGAACCATTTTGTTTTATTCACGTGAGATGAAATTATCAAAGTCAAGACCAAACAAAAAAAACTAGTATAGATATGGATATGCTAACAACACAATATCATTAACTCTAGATTACTGAAATGATTACTAGTACTATAATCTATAAGAACCCATCTTTGTTTCCCTCGTTAGCAAAATTTTTGTCAAGCCCCAAAATTAGACGAACGGGTCGATACCTGGCATCTTCAAACTCGTGACAAAGCGAATCAACATTCATTTCTTTATTGGACTTAGATAATGCATACATCATCATAACTGAAACTTTACTACAACATCATGGATGTTCACCCTCATTGCAGACCCACAAGACCTGTTTATTGTGTCAACATACTCCTGCAACACAACACACACAAACTGAGACATAACATTAACTATAATTCAACAATAATTAAAACGATGTATTAAAGAGATATACTCTCTACGCCCAAAATAAGTAATAAATGCTAAGTAAAAAATTAATGCCTCATTAAGAAATCAATAACTACAATGTAGAGTTTACTAATACCCCTATTTATTAGATTTTAAAATAAAAAATAAAAAATTGAGCAATATTAAAAAAGACTACCTCTTTAACGCTATTGACATAATTGGAAATACTTGCCAATATTTGTCTTGAATTCCTAAAATAACACTTATTTTGGGACAATAATTTTCTACTAAGGTGACACTTATTTTGAAGCCGAGGAGTATAATAGAGCAGTAAAATTCAAATGATAACTATGTACCCACTAAGGGTCTGTTTGGAAAAACTGTAATGGAATCGAGTGTAATTACACGCTCGATTCCTTTGTTGACCAAGTGATACTTTTAGATAGAATAGTAGAATTGAGAGGGTGTAATTACACTCTCCAATTCTCGGGGGAGGGGGCTGAGAATTGGGTGTGATTACACCCTGTAATTACAGTGTTCCTTTTTTAGTTTCTTTCTTCTTCTATTTTTGTTTTATTTTAATTTCTTTTCTTTTTTAATTCATTTTTATTTCTTTTTTGTTTTCACTTTTTATTATTTTTATTTTTAAAATATATTTTTCTTTTAGTATTATTTATCTTTCATTTCCTCTCTTCTCATTCACAACCTTTACTTCTTGTGGTTACAGTAATTGTCGTATTTTTTTTAAAAAAAAATTATTCTTTTAGCATAACTGTGTTATTTTTCTAATTTTTGAAACTACACCTCTTAATATTAGAAAGAATGAATCATTAAAAAAATTGGCATATAATAAGTGATGTTATTAAAGTAGAATTTCGTTGTGAATGAGGAATTTCATTGTGAATGAAATTATAGACTTATATTTTCCCATTCTTTTGAATTATCTTTACTTAAGTTACTTTCTAACTTACTTATGTTATGTTGGAATTTGACATAAGAGTATTATGTTAAACTTTTTCTTTTGGATTTTAAATTTAGGTTATATTTTCGATTTTAATTTATTTGCTTTAGTATTATTGACTTGTTATTTCACATTCCATGCTGTTTATTTTTCACTTTCAGTTGATAGATTTTGTTTTGGTCAAACATTTGAATAATATTATGGCATTATATTTATAAATATTAATTTTTTTGCCAAACATACAATCCATGATGTTCTCACAAAAAAATCTGCTTTTAATTTTTATAATTAATTTAAATTAAAATATTATTAATTTTAAAAATATATATCAATTATTTTTTACAATTATAGTTACAAATACATGATTATTAATTAATATATTTTCAAGAAACAATGTGTTGTTAAATACCCAATTTAATATCATTTGTAAAGGCACATATTTTTTAAATATTAATTCTTAATTTTTGATAATTGAATTTTATTTTTAAATTAAACTAAATGTGTAATTACACTTGTACAATCAAACAACACACTTGTAATTACATTATGACAAACAAACATATGGTTGTAATTACAATACTGTGTAATTACTAGGCTGTGTAATTACACCAATTCCAATTACCAGGTGGCTTTCCAAATAGACGCCAAATGAATGTCATGAAGTGCAACAGTAATTCCAGTTACACTAATTTTCGCAGTGGTTGGACCTCTACAAAAAATAAAGATGGGAAAGATTAAAATTCATTCATATATGAAAGGAACCTTAAAACATTAAATAGACATTCTAAAGGTTGACATAAGTGCATTGGAAGACGAAAAACAACTCCAACATTGAATAGACATTAATAAGCGTTGGTAAATACACGGACTCACGCAAGTGTCTTTTTATTTAGTTGATGATTCATTGTGCATTGCGTAATCCCTCCCGTTCAAAATAATTGTTCACTTAATATTTTGATTTTGGTTCAATATAAATGTCAACAACTTTATCTAGTAAATAAGTAAGACTTACTAATTAATAGTTTATCATATCAATAAATTGATATTTTTTGGTGAAACCAAAATCTGTAGTAGAAGAGTAGGTGTTTGGTTTGAAGGGCACAAAAGTAACATTATAGGGTCATTTTGGTCCATTAATATTTTACTTTAAATTTTCATACTTTTGCAATAGTATAGATAGATATCAATATGCTAACAACACAACATCAATCCTAAAGATATAAAAACAATAAATTTCAAATTATTATAAATATAATGTATTGTGGATGCATGTCCGTTAATTAAGTACTCCTACAGCTTTCCGATGAAGCTTGCAACCAAGCAAGTAACTCATGCATGCAACTTGCAAAAACTTCGAAAAGCCTTAGGATTACTGCGCATCTTAAACTTCTAAAAAGTCTGAAATGGGGATTCAAGAGCCTTTCCTCGAAAAGCTTTACTTTTTAAAATCCTCCTAGCAACTTTCTTTCTCCTATAAATAAGAAGCTAAATTAATTCATTTTGTAAATCAATCTCAAGAGAAATAAATTATCTCTCCTGAAAAGGCTTGCAATCAACCCGGCTTTCTAGGAAAGAAGTTAAGCAGCCTTCGAAAATTAAACTTCCAATATTCTATAAATAGGAGCTAAATTAATTCAGGTTCTTTTTTAAATAAATAGAGAAATAAACTTATTCATTTTGTATAGCAATCTCCGGAAAAATAAAATTATCACCCACCGAGCTAAGTCTCTTTCAAGGAAATTTTATGTTCAGATTTAAATTTTAGAGACGAGCTTTTCGATTAACTTCTAAACTTAAAAAGGAATTGTTTGAGTTCGACTGAAAACGTCACTGATATTGCAGGCAAGATTTTTTCCTATTACGTGGCGAGTGATTTGGACAGCTATCACATATAACAAATTTATTTAGATAGTAATTTTGGTTATCTGTGATTCTCATTTTTCTCATTGTGCCGCTAAATTTGAAAAAGTAATAGCGTGGGCTTCCGGGCATGTTAACATCTAAATTTGTATGCGACTTATTATGACACAAAGTGGTTAGAATAGACTGATTTATAAATTATAAGAAGGGCATATCAACGTGAAATTCGACTTGATTATGACAAAGGATTCGACCTTCATTTTCTTGTCAAATTTATAGCTTGTTTGGTAAAGTTTTCAAAATCTGCTTATTTTGAAAAATATTTTGTTATCATAAGTGCCTTTTGAATATAACATTTTGTGTTTGCCTAATGAAAAACACTTTTGCAAATACTAAAGCTGCTACCACTCAAGAATACTCCCTCTGTCACATATTATTTGTCCACTTTTCTCTTTACACGCCTCTTAAGAATTCATAAATAAAAGTGTATTTTTTACTACATTATCCTTATTTCTCTCCAATTAATTGCACTCTAATCAATATTGGTTACTTTAAAAAAACAACTAATGTTAAGGGCAAAATAGGAATAACTTAATTTATTCTATCTTGATTTTGTAAATGGACAAGTATTTTGGGACGGATATTTATAGTAATGTGGACAACTAATATGGGACGGAGGGAGTATTTATTTTTTCCTTAAAAGTTTTGGACAAACACCTTAACTTTCTAAAATAAGCCTTAATGAATTTTATAATACATATGCAAGATCTGTATAAAAGCTCTCATTGATTAAAAACTAGATCCACCTCTATTTGGAGGGGTTAGAAAGTTACCGATAAAAATTAACGATGTAAATCTAATTCCACCAAACATGAGAACGGTACTGCACTTGAAATTAAATTCTTGCCACTTGCCAAATTTTCAGTACCTTACAAAAGGGTCATCAATTGGTAGTTAATATTTTGTACTATATCTGCTGAGTAGTTGGCATCAAACACGTTAGATCATCAATTTATAATTTATGGTAAGTTCAAATGCATTTAATATTTCAAATGAGGAAATCTAAAAGATATTATCCTCCCTAGTTTGTATACTCCA
The DNA here is from genome assembly GCF_029784015.1 of Lycium ferocissimum. Classification (NCBI taxonomy): domain Eukaryota; kingdom Viridiplantae; phylum Streptophyta; class Magnoliopsida; order Solanales; family Solanaceae; genus Lycium; species Lycium ferocissimum. Next base: position 62,686,886 of record NC_081346.1, on the reverse strand, counting down.
TATCTAATTGTTTAGATGTTTTTCTACATTAAGCTATAAATTTGCTTAAACAATTGAAGCTAATGACATTTGAAGAAAGATATGCAGTTGAAAATATAGACCTTTCCTCTCATGTAAGTCCAAATTTTAGTACAAGTATGATGGACCACCTTGGTAGATGACTTTTTTGGTTTACTTGAGACGACTTGGCATATATAACATTTTTGGATTACTGTAGAAGACTTGGACATAGCCTCGTACATTTTGTGCATTTATTAATTTTCTCATTTTGTGGCTCTGAATGTACATAGTCTCATTAATTCGATTGCATAGAAAAACATTTCTTGTCATATAAAGTATAAACAGTAGAACAAAGCTTCATATGGTCAAAATATTTTCTCAATCAAGAATATTACCAATGTTCTTCAATTTTTTCATACTAGTGGCTCTCTTCTTATTTGATTTTGCACCAGCTTCTTGTGAAGTTGATGCATTCATTTACAATGGATTCCAATCAGGTAATGTTAGTTTGGATGGCATAGCTAAGTTCACATCTAATGGCCTTTTGCTGTTAACAGATTCAAAAACACAAGATCAGGGCCATGCTTTCTATCCAAATCCAATTCATTTCAAGAATTCACCTAATGGTACTGCATTTTCTTTCTCCACAACTTTTGTGTTTGCGATAAGCTCTGATTATCCACCTTTGGATGGTCACGGGCTGGTTTTCATCATCGCGCCACACAGAGGAATTCGGGGAGCTGTAGCAAATCACTATCTTGGCCTTTTTAACTCAGCCAATAATGGGAATAAATCAAACCATGTTGTTGGAGTTGAGCTCGATACAATCTATAGTGAGGATTTTGGCGATATCAATAACAATCATGTTGGAATTGATATAAATGGATTGAGGTCTGTAGCATCTCATCCAGCAGGTTATTTTGATGGTACTGGCTTGTTTCATAACTTGTCTCTAATTAGTGGCCAGCCAATGCAAGTTTGGGTTGATTATGATGGCAGGACTAAGCAAATTAATGTAACAGTAGCTCCATTACATATGGGGAAACCAATTTGGCCACTTTTGGTGAAGAGTTATGATCTTTCACCAGTTCTTGATGATACCATGTATGTTGGTTTTTCATCATCAACTGGCTCAGTTCCAACACATCATTATATCTTGGGATGGAGCTTCAAGACAAATGGGAAAGCTCAAGAACTCTCTCAACTTCCTAATCTTCCTCGTTTTGGACGCAAAGGGACTTCAAGATTTGTAACGATTGGCTTGCCGTTAATCTCTTTGTTTCACTTGTTGTAGCAACCTCAATGGTGGTTTATTATGTAAGAAGGAAAAAGTATGAAGAACTTCTTGAAGATTGGGAACGCGAGTATAGACCGCAAAGGTTCAAGTATAAAGATTTGTACATAGCCACTAAGGGATTTAGAGAAAAAGAGCTATTGGGAGCTGGAGGATTTGGTAAAGTTTACAAAGGAGTGATGCCTATCACCAAACTTGAGATAGCTGTAAAGAAGATATCTCAGGAATCAAGACAAGGGGTGAAGGAATTTGTTTCGGAGATAGTAAGCATAGGTCGTATACAACACAGGAACGTAGTACCACTTTTGGGTTACTGCAGGCGGAAAGGAGAGTTACTTTTGGTTTATGAATACATGTCTAATGGAAGTCTAGATAAGTATCTATACGACCAACCAAGACTCACTCTCGATTGGAGCCAGAGATTCAGAGTTATTAGAGGTGTAGCATCAGGACTATTTTTCCTACACGAAGAATGTGACCACGTAGTTGTTCATAGAGATGTTAAGGCCAGTAATGTCTTGTTGGATGGTGAAGTAAATGGAAGGCTAGGAGACTTTGGACTTGCAAGGCTATATGGTCATGGGACCGATCCTCAAACTACTCGTGTCGTTGGTACTCTTGGTTACCTTGCACCAGAGCATACCAGAACTGGCAGGGCAACACCTAGTACCGATGTATTTTCCTTTGGGGCTTTTTTGCTTGAAGTTGCCTGTGGTAGGAGGCCGATACAGCCAAGACAAGACGGTGATGATTTTATTTTGGTCGATTGGGTGTTCTCGTGCTGGAATAGGGGTAATATTCTTGAGGCTGTTGATCCAAATATAGGCATTGATTTTGTTCCAGGACAAGTGGAGTTGGTGTTGAAGCTGGGCTTGTTCTGCTCTCATTCAGAGCCCTCGTTTAGGCCAACTATGCGACAAATCTTGTTGTTCTTGGATGGTGTTGTGGCCTTACCAGAGTTCTCAGCACTCGGTGTTTCATCAGCTGGCCTAACATTTGACCATCGTGGAGGTTTTGATGATTTTGTCAAGTCGTATCCATCTTCTTCGGTTTATGCACATTCCCGCTGTCCATCTGTAACAGACTCTCTTCTCTCTGATGGTCGATGATTCATGATGAGTTGGATAGAATTTCTAGGAGGAATGTTGATGTATTGAGCCTGGTAAATATAACCTAATTTTGGTGGATTATGTACTTGTGATAAATTAGAGTAGCTTATGATGGAATACTGTAAACATTTTTCTCCTATCCAGAATTCAACAATTCCATGGTATCCTGATTTTATAGCTACTTTCAATACAAAATAAAAGAATTATCAAATTCATAAGTTAATTAATTTTCGTATGAAGCACATAATTCAGCAGTTTCATGAACACTAGACAGTAAATAATTGAAGAAATTGATAGAGCTAGATAACAGTTCATGTACTATGCCATTCTTTCAGTTCTCTAAGTATTAATCTATTTGTCAATTTAGAATTATAGACATAGTTAGAGCATGAAGGAGATAGCTTATGTTTTTTCTCATCCTCACTACTCGCTTTTAGCAATATAAAGGATACGAACTTCTCGCATTCTTCTTTTTGGACATTGTTAGCTTACGAGATTTTATATTATCATGGTTCTAATACTCCAGGACTGTTGAAAAAAATTTAAACTACATGGTTTACATGATAAAAAATATTCTTATGGCATGCTTCCTCGTGCAAAATAAAGCATAGAACTAGGCACATACAGAGAATTACAGCCATAAATCTATAAAAACTAAAAAGGGTTATGAAGAATCTATAAAATTCTATATACTGCTATCTGATTCATGTCAGTTAATGCACATGGACTTCCTCCGTTAGCAAAATCCTTCTACCTAACGGGAAGATTTTCAAATCCTCGCATAAGCTACTCTCTTGAGAATGCTCTTTTCTTTTGCAAAGATAGAAGTTGATCCTAAGATACACGACCAATTCCGCGAGGCATTTTCTTTGAGCTAGAGTCTTCAACATCCTTCAACTGATAGTAGTGAGGAGCTATTTCTACAAGCCATTCCGGTTTCAGTTCAGTAACCTGTCGCATGTACTCCTTACTCGTCAAGACTAGCTCATGGTAGACGACCCATCTAGGAAGCGATTGCACTAAACCTGAGCTAGGGTGAATGTTAACTGTTTGGGGATGTTTAACAGTTCGATAAGATCCAGCCTTTTGTAGTCTCGCTGAGTGTGTGAAAAATCCTGATGTTATACACTTCTTTATAGCTTCCACGTCATTCACATTTGAAGTCAACTCAATTTCCACCCTTTCCAGCAGGCCTTTCAATTGATCTCGAATATCCCTAGCTCTCTTCATGCTTCTGACCTGGATGTAATTCTCATAGCACCAATCTGTTGAAAAGTTTGCCTCCTTCGAGGAATTGTAGACCCTTAGCAGCGCGATATGATCTCCCACATTGCCCGTATGAAAATTCATCCATGCATTGTCCGCGTGGACTTGTTTGTCCTTTGGACGATAGAAGATTGAATTCCCCACAGAAAGCATTGCAGCAATACTTATTATTTCATCAGAACACTTGTATTTGTCGGAGGCAACGATTGTCTTGGACAGCATCGGATCTAGTGGAAACTCGGCCATTTTTCTACCTGTTGTTGTTAACTCGCCAAGCTTATTAAGGGCACCAAGGGCAAAGAGCAGTTCCAGTGCTGTAAGTAGAGCTTCTGATGGTGGGGGGTCCATGAAGTCGAAATTCATCAATTCCATAGTCCCAAGCCCAAGGCTCTTGAGAGAGAGCACAACATTTGCAAGGTTGGTCCTTTGTATTTCCGGGACTGTGTTATCTTCCAAATCATTCATGTAGTTATGTGCAGTGTATAACCGAAAGCACTTTCCAGGACCCGTTCTTCCAGATCGACCAGCCCGTTGGTTGGCAGACGCCTTAGATATAGGAGTGACCTGTAAGGACTCCATCCCCGTCCGAGGGTTGTAAGACTTCATCTTAGAAAATCCTGGATCAATAACGTATTTAATCCCATCGATTGTCAGTGATGTTTCAGCAATATTTGTAGACAGGACAACCTTACGAGCCCCTTCAGGAGTGGGCTCAAATATCTTAGTTTGTAATTCTGTTGGCAGGTTTGCGTATATCGGGCAAACTATCAGCTCAGCAATCTTCGTCCCTAGACCCCGTATCCGATGCTTAATGATCTCCTCCGCTGTTTCTATCTCCTCCTGCCCAGTCAAAAAGATTAATATATCGCCTGGTGGTTGAGTTACATGGATCTGAAGAGCCGTTACTACTGCTGCATCCATATAATCCGCCTCTGGCACTTTCGTATAGTGTATCTCAACTGGAAACCGTCTTCCAGGAATTTTAAAAATTGGTGCACAGTCAAAATAATCGCTGAACTTCGCTGCATCTAGAGTGGCACTTGATATAAGCAACTTCAGATCAGGCCGAAATCGGGCAATATCCTTTACTAACCCAAACAAAATGTCAGTCGAAAGTGTTCTTTCGTGAGCCTCGTCAACCATAATGACACTGTAGCTGGCTAGATCAGGCTCACCAAGGAATTCTCGTAGAAGCATTCCATCGGTCATATATTTCAGAATCGTTTTCTCGGAAGTGCAATCTTCGAACCGAATGGAGTAGCCAACATCATTGCCGAGTTTGACTCCCATTTCTTGAGAAACACGTGCAGCAACACTCATTGCAGCAACTCGACGAGGTTGAGTACATCCAATCTTCCCACGTTTAGTATACCCCGCCTCGTGTAGATACTGTGGTATCTGTGTGGTTTTCCCTGAGCCCGTTTCTCCAACAATCACAAGAACCTGATGATCGTTAATAGCTTGGAGCAGATCATCCCTGTAGTGATAAATTGGTAGTGTCTTCCTATCTTCCTGAAGTTTCCCAAATGCTGATTTAGCCATAGATTTCTCTATTGACTCAATGGGAGGCTTTTGATCAGCATTAACACCATCCATTACTGCTGCCTTTATGAACTCAATTTGGTTTTCGAACACGAATTTATATTCATCAGATCTTGGCTTTATATTTTTTGACCCATATTTAAGTGTAGCTTTTGCAATTTGATGTTCTTCCCACGCTTCTTGTTCTGCGAAAGGTTTCGTCTTTCCAGCAGCATCTAGATCCCTGTCATGCTGCGAAGCCACGGAAAATCTCTTTTTCTGATTTACGCCACTTTCATGATCATAGGCATCAGGCATCCTATACTCGACCATGTCATCATCAGTATCTTCTGATTTCTTCTTAACTAGTTCATATATTTTTTGCTTATGTGTTAGTTCGCGTCTCTCTGCTTCTGTCAACTTCAATCCCTCAAACAAGTACTGCTCGTCTTCGATTTCATCTCTGAGTTCCTCGAGCTTCTTTTCCTGCCTTTTCTTCAAGTATTCTCGTCTCGAAACTTTCCTCAAATTTGCAATGTCATCTCGGCCCAACGCATCAGCCCTCCTGATTGCCTTTTCTTCCTCCTTCCTCGATAATTTTGGCTGTGCCAACTTTCTAATCCCGGCAGCATCACGTTCTCTAATGTTTCGTTCCAACTCCTCCCTCTCTCTTTGGTCCCGAAGAATTTCTTCTTCCGACTCAGAGTTGTCACGGTCATCTTGATCTCTTGAAGTTCGTCTCCTATTCCTGGCTGCATTGTCGTCTTCATCGTCCTGGATTTCAACCCTCTTCCTGTACTTCTTTTTACGGGTAGCCAAACTACTTTTCTCACCAACATCATTGTATTCATCATCATCAGCTTCCAAAAGGGTGTAAGCCTTTTGCTTCCTCGCCAACATTGTGTTATTAAGTCGAAAAGAGGCAAACCCGAAATGGAACTGCTGTTCTGGGATCGAAATATGATGCTGCGGAACTCTAGATTCAATCTCCACCGTTAAAATAAACTATGGAACACTCAGTAAAAATTTCAGGCCGATCCAACGGTGAACGAATCGGCAAACGTGATTTGAAGCTGAATTGTCAACGGAGAATAATAATGAGCATATAAAAATTCTCCAAAGTTACTCTATTTATAAATAATGAATGGTGCTTTTTCTTGAAGCCAAAACCAACTCCAAATAGGAATAAAAATCGAAATCCAATTCCAAATAGGATTGGAAACCAAACTAGAATAGGATTGGAAATAAATCGTAAATCCACGTCTAGTGATGCATGTATCAATATGAGGAAATAATAATAGTATTACACATCTAAGTGAAAGTCTTTTCCTAATTGGAATTTTGCTAAGGGAAAGAAAAGTCACATTACAATTCTGAATTATCATCTTAAGAGCCTGTTTGGATGGGCTTAAAAAGAGCAGCTTATAAGCCAAAAAAAAAAAAGTTGGGCATTTTTTTTCTTCGGAAAAGGGCCAAATATACCCTTCGTTATACTTTGAGTTTAAATATACCCCTCATCCATTAAAGTTGTCCAAGGTGGATAGTCAATCCTACGTGGCACTGACATTTAGTGAGGTGGATGCCACGTGGCATGCCACCTCAGCGCCCCTAACACATTTTATCCTTCCCCTTTATTTATTCTTCCACCACTAAAATTTTCTTCCCCTCCACAACCATTACCGCCACCATGGGTAAGAACAAATTGTGGTGAGAGAGGAAAGAGAAGTGAGACTCAATTCTGTCCGATGGGTCTACAAAGAAACCGATTATTTTTTCCAATCAAACACAGTAAAATCATCAAGGACCAATAGTGTTCTTGAATTCTATGAAATGGGTCTCCAACAAAATCAATCTTTTCCCCTTTTATCTTTTACAATGCAGTGTTCACCAAATGGGTTCACACAGAAAATATTTACACCCCTCCATTCTTTTTTCCAATCAATCACGGTAAAACCATCAAGGACTACTAGCTAGTTCTTGAATTCTATGAAGTGGGTCTACGAAAACTATTTCCCCCTTTGCAAAGCAAATGGGTTCAGTTCTTGAAAATTCAATATCGTTTTATTTGAGCTAATTAATTGATTATTTTATTTAAAATTTTGGGATTTTTTTCTTGGAGTCCATGCATATGTGTATGTATAGGAAGTTAGGAACATGGGCATTTTATGATTATGAGGGAAGGAAATTTTAAGACAAAAGACATCTTTGAATGGGTTCATTCAGTTTAGCAACTAAACTTAACTTGTATTTATTTACCCCCTTAACAACTTTCATCTCAATTATTTACCACCCCGAGAGCCGACGTGCAAAAAAAAAAAAAAAAAAAATTAAGAGAGTGAAAAATATTTGAGCTAATATATATATATATATATATATATATATATATTAAAAATAATATATTTTGGGATTTTTTTCTTGGCCCCCCTCTTTCTTCAAAATCAATCACCCCATAAGAACAACACCCCCTTTTAACCCACACTCCACCACCGCCACCACCATCACCCCACCAAATTTCATATTCCTTCTGTGGTTATTTTGGTTGTCATTAGTGGCATTATTATTATTATTAGCAACCCCATTTTTTCCATAATCATTATTCCAACTTTATTTTTGAAAACAAAAATTCAAGAAACCAAAAAATAGTGAAAATGGTTTAATGGTGGAAAAATAAATAAAGAGTCTTGAAGAGATAAAATGTGTGGAAGAGATGTTCTTGTTTTTTTTTTCTTCATTGGCACAACGAGCAACATAAGTTGAATTCAAAGTTGTATTGATTGCAACTACTATTGTTATTTGTGTTAACAATAACAATAACAATATTGTTGCCAGTTTGATTAACAAATTTAAAATCACTGATTTTTAAATGAATCTAAATTTCTTATAATAATGTTTTAAAATTCTACCATAAAGAATGTTATGGGTGGTAATGTTGATGGGTGTTGTTATTTGGGTGTTTATGGTAGGATGAGGAGAAAGAAGAAGGAAGAGAAAAATAAAAAATGAAGGGTTGGTAATTTTTTAGTATTGGAACGGCGGTGTGTGGCGAGGAGGGTAAAAGAGAGAGAAGGAGGAAAGAAGAAGAAAGAGAAAAAATAATAAAAGAAAAACAAAAAATTTAGTAATTTTTGACATAGCGATGACGTGGCAACGACGTGACAACGATGTGGCGATGATGGCGCGAGTGTAATACACCTCCCATTTGAGAGTGGTATTATTTTCTCGGGTGGTAAATAATTGAGATGAAAGTTGTTGGTAAATAAATAAAGTTAAGTTTAATTGCTTCGAGTTTTTCGTGCCAAGGTCAAAGATGTCTTTTCTCAAATTTTAATGGTGGAAAAATAAATAAAGAGGAGAGATAAAATGTGTAAGAGGGGCTGAGGTGGCATGCCATGTGGCACCCACCTCACTAAATGTTAATGCCACGTAGGATTCACTATCTACCTTGGACAACTTTAACGGATGAGGGGTATATATTTGAACCCAAAGTATAACGAAGGGTATATTTAGCGCTTTTCCGATAGTACAGGGGTATATTTGGCCCTTTTCCGTTTTTTTTTTTTTTTTTTTTTGCTTATAAGCTGCTTTTTTTAAGCTAAGCCAAACGGGCCAACTTATTTTTTTTGGCTTATTTTAAGCACAAAATGACTTATAAGCTGGCCAGCCAAACACTCAAAAAAGCTGCAAATAGCTTATAAACTATTTTCAGCGACTTATAAGCTAAGCCAAACGGGCTCTTAATCAACTTCTAGCCGCCGCTCCTCTGTCTCTTTCTTTCGGTATAACATAATGAAAGTCCCCTTTGCTTTTTTTCCCAATAGTCTTATTAGAATGTGTTCTTTAGTCGGCGTTTGGCCATAGGATTTGGGATCCTGATTTCATATTGATTTCAAATCAGCATTTATCTATGAAATCTGCAAAAACTTTCAACTTCAATTCAAATCATGATTTCAAATCTCAAATTCTTCAAAAAATAGGATTTGGAATTTCAAATTTTTTAAATGTAAAGCGTGACTCATAAGTTATATTTTATAAAAAAAAGACCCATCATTTTCTATTTTGTAAAAAATGACTCATGCTCGACATGAAGAGGTTTTTCGTACAGTACGGAAGGATTATATTAAAGAATAACTAGTTACTACTATTATTGCTTTTTTGAACCAGTGAATCTTTAAAAAGAAATTGCGTGTCTGAGAGTTTGGAATAGCATGTAATCGCGAGCATTTATTTATAAAAAGAATATGGAGATATGTAATTTATTAATATAACACCTTTGCATATTCCGATACTTTGTTTATGAACTATGATTTGCTCATTTGGTAAGGTTGTATAAGAGTTGCGGAAGTTCTGATAGTTTTCACAAATTGTGGGATTTTCATGTTTATGAGAAAAAATACAACTTAAAAAATTCAAATTGCATGTCTAAACAAAATTTCAATTTCAAATCAACTAAAGAGAATAAAGTAAAATGGATATGTAATTTTCCTTATAGATACTAAACTAAAAGGAAACTAAATATATATTCTGCAATTAATATAGAACCTAGATTTGGAAGAAAAAATTAAATATTCTACAATATTCCTAGACTAAAAAAAAAAAAATATTCTACCATTAAGGTAGATCATAAAATAGAAGGAAAGTCAATTTTAATAGTGTTTAGTTGGTGAGTCAAACCTATTTTCTACAAAGAATTTATATATAATGATATTAGCAAATCAGATGAATTTCTTGATTGCTAAAAATTACTCGTAATAATAATGCGGTTGGTCGGAACAAATAATATAAAATTTAAATGTTAAGATAATTGTAAGAAAAATAATTTTTGCCATAAATGAGGGAAATTATTTGTCCCCTCTTAATATAAAAATGACTTTTTTTTCAAAAAATCTGAATAATGACTCGATTCATATAGTCTTTGCTACGTCCTTTGTCATTGACTTAGACTTATTACCACCACTACCAGAATGGAACTTGCATGAATTTATCACATATTCTTTCTACACAGCTAACTAACGAAAAAGTCCAGGCCATATAGTGTAAATGAATGATAATACAAGCCCACAAAGTTTGACTACTGGTTCTTTCACTACTTGTCACATATCACAACCAAGAAATTAAGTTTAGGACCACATGCAGTGAAGAAAACATATGAATTGACTTAAAGGGTGTTCATAACTATTTCAATCATTACATCTGCTTATAACCTTCTGAGTTCTGATGAATTATTGAAAGACTTATAGCCATGTTTTTCAAGATTGAGGCATTGATTGTGCCTGCTCTTTTTGTTCTTGCAAACTCTGAAGAGCTTGGATTCATTTACAATGGCTTCAATAGAGCAAATTTGAGTCTTGATGGCATAGCACAGTACACACCAAATGGCCTATTACAGTTAACAAATACTTCTAGGCTGCAAAAAGGCCATGCTTTTTATCCCACACCAATCAATTTCAAGAACTTACCAAATGGTTCAAATTTCTCTTTTTCTACCACTTTTGTCTTTGCCATGGTGCCTTTTGTTTTGCCTGGTCATGGCATGGCTTTTGTTATTGCACCTGTTGGAGGGCTAGCAGATGCACTTCCAAGCCAATTTCTTGGCCTCTTCAATGATAACACTACCGGCAAAGTCAATGATCATGTTTTCGCGGTGGAGTTTGATACAGTTCAGAATAGAGAATTCAATGATATTGATGCTAACCATGTTGGAATCGACATCAATGGATTAAAATCCGTTGAATCGAAACCAGCAGGTTATTATGGTGTCAAATTCAATAACATGACACTTGCTAGTGGGCAGCCAATGCTGGGTTGGGTGGACTATGATGGTGTGGCTAAGCAAATTAATGTCACATTGGCTCCAATGAATATGGCAAAACCAAATGTTCCTCTTTTGTCTATATCCTATGATCTTTCACCAATCTTGAATGAAACGATGTTTATTGGCTTCTCTGGATCAACTGGCTCAATTTTTTCAACACAATATGTTCTAGGATGGAGCTTTAAAATGAATGGAATAGCTCAAGGGCTTGATCTTGCTATGCTTCCTAAGCTTCCTCGAGTTGGACCGAAAAAACAATCTAAACTTTTGTTGATTGCTTTGCCAATGATATCAGCAGTTGTTCTAGTAATAGCCTTCTCTGTATTAATTTACTATGTAGGAAGGAAGAGGAAGTTCGCAGAATTGCTTGAAGATTGGGAGCTTGAGTATGGCCCTCATAGGTTTAAGTACAAAGATCTTTATATTGCCACTAAGGGGTTTGGCAACAAAGAGTTGTTAGGTTTTGGAGGCTTTGGCAGAGTCTATAGAGGAGTATTACCAACTTCTTCAATTGAGATAGCAGTCAAGAGGGTCTCTCATGAATCAAAACAAGGATTGAGGGAATTTGTAGCAGAAATTGTTAGTATTGGTCGGTTACGCCACAGGAATTTAGTGCCACTTTTGGGCTATTGCAGGCGCAAAGGAGAGTTGCTTTTGGTTTACGAATACATGCCTAATGGAAGTCTCGATAAGTTCCTATATGACAAACCAACATGTGCACTCAATTGGAACCAAAGATTTCGAGTCATCAAAGGCGTAGCATCAGCGCTAGTCTATCTACATGAAGAATGGGAACAAGTAGTAATTCACAGAGATGTGAAGGCTAGTAATGTGTTGTTAGACAGTGAATTGAATGCAAAGTTAGGTGATTTTGGCCTAGCAAGATTGTATGATCACGGGAGCGATCCACTCACTACACACATAGTTGGAACTGTAGGTTACCTTGCCCCTGAACAAACAAGAACTGGCAAAGCCACAACCATTAGTGATGTATATGCCTTTGGTGCATTTTTGCTTGAAGTGGCATGTGGGAGAAGGCCAATAGATCCAAGGGTATCAGACGAGGACATCGTGTTGGTTGATTATGTATTTTCATGTTGGAGTAGAGGTGATATTCTTGAAGCCATTGATCAAAATTTGGGAAATGAATATATTAAAGAAGAGGTTGAGTTGGTACTAAAACTTGGACTAGTTTGCTCTCAGACAGAGCCAGCAGCTAGACCAAGTATGAGGCAAGCTTTAATTTACTTAGAAGATATTGTGCCTCCACCACCGCCAGAGTTGTCATCGTTACAAAGTTCTACCCTTGGTTTCACATTTCCAGGGTTTGATCATCATTTGGCCATGTCTTCGTCATTTTCTGCAGATAAAGAACTTTCATATCCCTCCTCTGATTCAGACTCTCTACTTTATACTGGTCCATGATGAGATTAAGAACTTTCATGTTCGGGCTCTTCAAAAATGTTGCGGGATGCGTGTCAGATCCTCCAAAAGTAGTGTATTTTTGGAGGATCAACACGGGTGCAACTACATTTTTGGAGAGTCCAAGCGACATAGATTAGAAGTCTTTCTTCATTGCCTTCATGAATTAAGATCCAATAACAATAGCAACAAGGATTACGTCTTAATTCCAAGCAAATAGTGGTCAGTTGTATAAATCCTTACTGTTCATATCGCTAAGCCTGTCTTGGTCTAATATTAAAAGGTTGTTATATTATTATGATACAAATAATGGACTACTGTACACTCTGAATCCTATTTCTTTGATCTATATTGCTATTGACTTCTTGTGCTGTCTTTTTTATTTTTAAGTCAATTATAAGATGCAGAGTAAGATGGGAAAATTTTTGTTCTCTGTTTGATCCTTTAAGATTTGTGGTCTTTAATTTTCTGCTTTTTGTGTTCCTTCTTGTTGACTGGGTTTAAAGAGTCCAAAGTCATGGAAAGGGAAGTGGGTTATTCTAACATCCTCATTGAGCCCTACAATGACTTTTGGGGATATAAATTTCTCCACTGGCATCATATGATGTTATTATTCTGCAATGATGTGATTGCTGTGTTTAAAACAAAACCTCTTTAGGTCATTTTCCTATTTGAAGTCTTCCTATCAAGTTTTTTAATTTCTCTTTTCGCACCTAAAAATTTTAAAGGCCAAATACATAAGCGGCCCCTTAAAGTTGCCACCATTTTTCATTTTGACATCTAGACTAAAGCTTGTTCCTATTAGATACTCTAACAATATTTAAAGTGAACAAATACATAAGTGGTCCCTTTAGGACTATCTAAGTCATTCCATCAATTTTCTTTAGCTTCTTGGTTGTGAGCAGAGGATATTGATTGAGCAATCAATGCTCTAGAACTTTACTTGAATCACATTATAAAGAAAGCTATCATGTCCAATATGAGATATGCAGTTTTAACTTAACTCCTCAAAACTAGTCACCACAGAGCACAGGATTAAGTGAAAAAATAATCTACAATCACATTAAGTGATAAATCATACCCAATATCTCATTTTGAGTATTATATTCATAACTAAATTATGTTTTGAGCATTTGTACAAGTCAATAATATCACTTAGGACATGTGGGATGGTTTGGGTTGGGATCCAATCTGCTCGGATGAGTTTCGGCGTGTTTGAACCATTTTGCAGCTTCAAATTTTCTTCTGAGAG
>NC_081346.1:62663329-62673110 GCF_029784015.1 Lycium ferocissimum | reverse complement strand
TCATTGAGGTAGATGGTGATGTTCATTGATATGTAATTTACTTTGTTTTAATACATAAATGGTGATACTCCTGTAGGAAAAGGAACAATTAATAGTTACTAAACTTAAAAATAAAAAAAAATAATAATAATAATAATATATATATATATATATAATAATAATAATAATAATAAATAAATCAGGTGTGATTTTGATCATTATCGCAATTCTTAATGCCGTAGTAGTGTGGAGAAGTAGTAGTTTGCCGCTCAAATCACGAAAAACCGGCTATATATGTCTTAAATTTTGTTTTTGGTTTTTCACCCGGTATCTGATATCCACATTGGAGCCCGATTATATACGAATTCGCGCCGCGTAGGGCCCATTTAGGGCTGTGTTAAATATTTTACAAACTTTGGTTATGTTTTAAACAACCTAAAAGTGGCTTTCTCCCTAACATGTTGTATGGGCTAAGTTACAACGCAACACAACCTAGTATGAATCAGTTAATGTGGTTCATTTTTTTCTTTTGGTGGGAAAAAATAATAATGTAGTTCATTAATTGTACTTAGAAAGTGCATAAGAGGTGCATGGCCTTATTTTTTATTTTGAGGAAAGCACATCCTATCCGAAAACAAAGAAATACCTTCTAAGAGAAGTGCATAGATAGCTTACAGATTTTCTCGGGATGTGTTAATTTATTTTTAACCATATACTGTTGTTGAAGAATTGCGATCGCTTTAGTCTCTGGAATGTATGTTATCGAGGACGAGGAGTGACAATCAGTGGTTCTAACAAAAAAATAGATTCTACCATCCTAGGAAAAAAATATCTTTTCATAAATGTATATCGAAATTTACACACCATTCGCATGTGCTTTAAACGAAATAAATGTCAATTACATGGAATGTAAGAAATATTCAGATGATTCGAAAGAAAATGATAATTCTCACTAATTATAGATTACAAATTTCTCAGAATTTCGAATTTACAAAAATTCTCGACTCTCTCTCACATAATGAAATAAAAAGAAAATACATGAAAAGGGTTTTTTTTTTAAAGAAAAAGGAAATTCGCGAAAGATATCCACCAGCTAATAAAACCATGACGAGGAAACATCAACATGAATTGAGAAAAAAAAAAGTGAGGTACAAACAAATGCATGAAATTGAACTCTCAACACTTGGGCAGGTCCATTGGCGGAGGAGGCAACTTTTGATTTGGAAATTTACCATGAAGAACCAACCATGCCATTTTCAATCCCCAACTTGTGTGAACTTCCAGGTGACAATGCATAAACCATACTCCTAGTGACGAACAATATTATTGAAGTTATTGAAGCTATTTATCTCATTTGTCTCATCATTGTAATTGTACTACTTAGTCAACTGTACTACTTAGAGTAAGTGTACTACATAATTTCCTAGCTGTACTTTTATCTTGATTAGTTTAGTTAGTTATTCTACAGCTGGCACCAGCTCATTAGTCCATTAGTTAGTTATAAGTTGGACCATGTACAATACTTTACTCTTTAAGCAGTTATATTCATTTTCCCCCATTCTACAGAAATCTTCTCTCTAGAAGTTCTTCACGTTTCCTCCATTAATGTTGCTCCAAATTACTTGAATCCTTACTTCTTATCATGGTATCAGAGCTTAGGCTTTAGATTCTGATATAGATTCTTCGAAATTAGCCCAATTTAGAAAGTTTCCTCTTTTTTTTTTTCCTTCTTTCTTCACAGATCGAGTGACTATTATTGGAAAGTTTGTTTTTACTGTTTGTTGTTAGTTTCGACTTCAAAGTTCGATTCAAAGGAACGATTTGTTCGAGTTGTTGTTCGATTGCTCTCATCAAAGGTACGATTTGTTCAAGTTGTTGTTCGATTGCTCTCATCTCAATTTGTTAGTTGTTTGTTCTTGAGTGTTCACACTGTCATTGGCGATTACTACTGAAAATAACCCTAGAAATGATGAAAACACCATAGATTCGACCAATCATTTGTATATGCATCCTTCTGAAGGTGCAGGAACTGTATTAGTGCCAGGATTAATATTCGATGGTAGCAGTGGGTATAGGTTCTGGAAAAAGGGAGTACTGTGGGCCATCTCAGTGAAGAATAAGATAGGTTTCATAAATGGAAAGTGTAGGAAACCTGATCCTGATTCACCAACTCTCAGTCAATGGGAAAAGTGTGATGATATGGTGACTTCGTGGATCATGAACTCATTATCTAGAGATTTGGCAGATGGTTTTCAGTATGTCAGTAGTGCAAAAGAATTATGGGAAGAGTTGGAGGATCGATACGATCAAAATAATGGGGCAAACTTGTATCAGTTGCAAAGGGAGATCAATGAGTTGAGTCAAGTAACTTTGGATGTTCTTTGCTTACTACACTAAAATGAAAAAGCTCTGGGAAGAGCTGAACACTTTGAATGATGCTTAGTGCACTTGCAATTGCACCTGTGGAGCCAAAACAAAGATGCACAAGGCAAAGCAAGACAGACGACTAATTCAATTTCTCATGGGCCTCAATGAGGTATATACTGTTTGAGGGCTACTATCCTGATGATGAATCCACTTCCCAATATTGCACAATCATTTTCTATCCTGATTCAAGAGGAGAAGCAAAGGGAAGTGAGGCCACAAGGTCATTTTGAGATAGGTTCCACTTCTTTGAGTGCAAATGGATTTGGGGGAAGCAATTTCAGGACAAACTACAACAACACCAATTACAGCAACACTGTTGGGACAAGTGCATATAGAGGAAACTATCTTGCATACAGAAATCCAAATTCAAGGCCTATTTGTGAGCATTGCAGAAAACCAGGACACACCAAAGACAGATGTTACAAGATCCATGGTTATCCACAAATACCCACTAGTCAAATAGGTTTCAGACCTTCAACAATAGAAACAATAACACACAAAATTTCAACAAGTTCAACAACAAAGGGAAATGAATTGCAGCAAAATCTTATGGAACACAGAGTAGTTGAGATGCAAGTAATGATGGAGGACAAACTAGTGCTCAGGCCCAGAATTTTGCTCTACAAGACCTAACTAAAGAATAATATGGTCAGTTGCTGCACATCTTGGAGAACTTTCAACCTGGAAATGCAGGAGAACACTCAGGAGGAATCAACATGACTGGTGGATCAGCAAATTTTACAGGTATTTTGACTTGCCTCACTTCTTTTGATGGTGCTAAACAATCTTGTGAAAATTTTAGACCTGATGCTGATTTTTGGATCATTGATTCCGGAGCCACACACTATATGACCTTTAATAAGTCCTTACTTATCAACACTAAACCAGTAGTTTACCCTTTCCTTGTCTCATTGCCCAATGGATATAAGGTCAAGATGACCCTAATAAGAGATGTTGTACTTAGTCCTAAACTCACCTTGAAGAATGTCCTTTTCGTGCCCAGTTTCAAATTCAATCTGATATCTGTCCACTCTTTAACAATTCAACTTAATTGCATTGTCATATTTACCAAATTTTCTTGTCTTCTTTTGGAGGCCCCTTCACAGAAGAGGCCTCTGGAAATTAGTAAAGTCAAGGATGGTTTATACTTCCAGTTTTCAAGGTTAAATGCAAGTTTTTCTATTCCTGTTGCCTCTGCTTCTAATTCTGATATTCCTACTATTCCTTCTCAAATTACACACAACCAATCTCAGTCATCTTGTAATGTAGATCCCCATGTAAATACCTCTGTTAGCAATAAAACTGGTTGTTCATTGAGTGGTGAAAATATTTGCTCACTAACTACTGAAAATGTTTCTTCGATGACTGATGCACTTCTAAGAAGTGATCATTCAGTTGACTTCTTGTGGCACAAGAGATTGGGGCATGTCCCTTTTGGTAAGATGAAAAATATATCCTCTATATCAGACACCTTTGCACCCAAACAACCTTTTACTTGCACAATTTGCTATATGGCTAGACAAACCAGATTGTCCTTCCCACAAAGCACCACCAAAACTTCCAAACCTTTTGAGTTGTTTCACATTGATCTATGAGGCCCTTATCACGTCCCAACTCATGATCATTATATGTATTTTGTGACCATTGTGGATGACTATAGCAGGTGAACTTCGACCCGCCTTGATAAGTTGCAAAAGTAATGCAATGCAGGTCATTAGATTCTTCTCTGCTATGGCCCAAAACCAGTTCAATACCACCATTAAATACATCAGAACTGATAATGGTTTAGAGTTCATTAATGTAGAAACTTCTTCTTTCCTACAAACCAGTGGTATCCTTCACCAAAGAACATACCCATACACCCCTCAACAAAATGGCATAGTAGAGAGGAAGCATAAGTACTTGCTTGAGACAGCAAGAGCCCTCCTATTCCAATCCAAGTTTCCTTCAAAATATTAGGGAGAATGCATTTTAACTTCCACATACATTATTAACAGATTACCCTCCTCTCTACTACACAATAAATGTCCATATGAAATGTTATACAATCATAAGCTATCTTATTCCCATTTGAAGAGCTTTGGCTGTCTCTGTTTCCCCACTACTCTTAAAACACACTTAGACAAACTTGAGCCAAGGTCCACACCCCATGTTTTCATTGGTTATCCTTTTGGCACTAAAGGATATAGAGTCCTCAATCTAATCACAAAGAAAATTTACACCTCGTAGATGTCATTTTTTATGAGAAAATTTTCCCTTTTACATTGTCATCTAACCCATCTGCTTTATATCAATCCAGCCTAACTTCAACTCCTAGCACCTTACCTTCCTTTGATGATGATCTCTTCCCCTCTCCTGTCCCTTCCTCCAATTCCAATGCACCTCATGTTCATTCTCCCTTATCTTTCCATGGCAATGAGAGTCACTTACTGCATAGTGAAAATTTCACTCCTTCAAACCACCTCTCTAGTCCTCCAACCTCACCCTCTCATCCCATCTCTTCTAATCCTCATTCCAGCTCCTCCACTCATAGGCAGCTATTACACTCTTCACTCATACCACACACAAAAGATGCTGACACTAACAGACCTAGTAGGGTGTCCAGGCCCCCTTCATATCTTAATGACTATGTGCATCACCTTCCTAATCTTCAATCTAAACCTGCACCTGAGTCAACATCTCATGCTGATGCTTATGCTAATCATGATCCTTCTATTCCTGACAGTAGTGATAGTTCTTTTTCTTTTGCTGCTTATATACCTCATGAACCTAGTTTTTCTTTTACTGCATTAACCCCTGATAGTCAGCATTTGGTCAAAAATATTTCTCATGATTGTGAACCCACCTCTTATGAGGAGGCAGCCTTGAATCCTGCTTGGCAAGCTGCCATGACACAAGAGTTTGATGCTCTTCATGTCAATCATACTTGGGATTTAATCCCCCTTCCACCAGATAAGAAACTTATAGGTTGTAGGTGGGTGTATAAATTTAAGCATAAGGCTAATGGTAGTGTTGAGAGGTTTAAAGCTAGATTGGTAGTAAAAGGATACACTCAGCAATGATTAGTACTACCGTCAAGAAAGGGTGGAAAATTTTCCAGCTTGATGTTAATAATGCTTTTCTCCATGGAGATTTGCATTTGGCGGTCTATATGGATGCGCCTCCTGGTTTGGTTCCACCCAGATCTGACTTAGTCTGTAAACTTAACAAATCCTTATATGGCCTCAAACAGGCCAGCAGACAGTGGTATGAAAAACTAGCTGCAGCACCGTATTCCAAGGGCTATTCCCACTCCTTACTTGACTATTCCTAAATTTACAAGAAACAAGGTTCCTTGGTGATTTTCCTGGCAGTGTATGTAGATGATGTCTTAATCATTGGTACTGACCTTGATGAAATTGATTCTCTGAAACAATTCCTTCACTCCACATTTAAAATCAAAGACTTGGGCTTCCTGCATTATTTCTTAGGACTTGAGGTGTTGAACAAAGATGATGGTGTGCTTATTTCTCAAAGAAAGTTCACCATGGACCTGTTGAGGGAGTATGAATGTCGTATGCAGTCCAGTTCCTTGTCTTCTCCACTTGATCCATCTGTGAAGTTGACTGCAGATGAGGGTGCACTTTTACCAGATCCCACTCATTATAGGAGGTTGGTAGGGAAGCTCAACTTCCTTACCCATACCAGACTAGATATTGCATATAGTGTGCAACACTTGAGCTAATACATGCAGAATCCCAGAGAGTCTCACCTGAAAGCTGCATTCCATGTCCTTAGATACTTAATGGGTGATCTTTTGTGATTCAAACTGGGCAGCTTGTCCTAAGTCCAGAAGGTCTGTTAATGGCTATCTTGTCTTGCTTGGTGATTGTCCAATCAGCTGAAAGTCTAAGAATCAGGCTACTATGGCCTTGTCCTCAGCAGAAGCTGAATACAGATCTACTAGGATGGTTGTTGGAGAGCTAGTGTGGTTAAGTAGATGGCTTGAGGAGTTGACTGTTCCCATCTCCTTGCCTGTTCCTATTTTTTGTGACAACCAAGTTGCACTACACATTGCAAGAAACCCTGTGTTCCATGAGAGAACCAAGCATATAGAAGTTGACTGTCACTTTGTGAGGGACAAGCTCCCAGAAGGACTGATTTCTCTTCATCACATTTCTACACATGATCAGCAGGCAGACATATTCACTAAGTCCCTCACTGGCATCAAACATTCTCTATTTTTTAGCAAGTTGGCTGTGAATACCTCACTTCTAACTTTTGGGGGGGGGGGGGGGATGTATTGAAGCTATTTATCTCATTTGTCTCATCATTGTAATTGTACTACTTAGTCAACTGTACTACTTAGAGTAAGTGTACTACACAATTTCCTAGCTGTACTTTTATCTTGATTAGTTTAGTTAGTTATTCTACAGCTGGCACTAGCTCATTAGTCCATTAGTTAGTTATAAGTTGGACCTGTATAGTACTTTACTCTTTGAGCAGTTATATTCATTTTTCCCCATTCTACAGAAATCTTTTCTTTAGAAGTTCTTCACGTTTCCTCCATTAATGTTGCTCCAAATTACTTGAATCCTTACTTCTTATCAAATATAATACAATACATTATTATTAGCGAAGTCAGAAACTCTAACAAGGAGATTAAAAGTACAATAATATTTTCACACCCAGATTCGAGCTAGCCTACAACCCGATAGAATTTTCTGGCAAATACCTTTGATGCTACATAAACTGAAGGTTCCAGTACGTCAAAAGTTAAAGTTCTATATAAGGAGTTTTAAACTATGTACCGTGTGCTTATTTAGAGGATTTTACAGTTAAAGTCAAAGGTTTGTTGATGGCGAGATTGGCATGCCTTCTAGTTGTAGTTGACTTTAAGCACACCTGAACTATCCATAATCGTCTATTTACGGGCTTGCACTCAATTGTCAATCAATTTACTTTTCTGCTTTCTATCGCATGCTTCTAAGATCTTTTTACGCTATTTTCATGTATAATATAACTTATAATGAATTAACCCCTCTTTAGATCTTGTAGTTCTACACTTCTACCCATGTACACTATGCCATATTTTTGTTTCTTGTTCTTTTATGAATAGATGCTTGCAGTTTATATAGTATCTACTTTGTTAAGCTTGATATTAGACTTATGAAGCAAATGATATTAGAAAACTTTCAAATGCAGATTCTTAAGTTACCTGGATTATCGGCAAGAAATCGAATAGCAACCCAACCACCAGAAGGGACACCCACAGTGTTCCTCTCAATAGGGTCAACAAGGTTGAAATTTGATGGATCCTTGTTAGGGTCAAAATTCCCAAACCCTTGGCCAACAACAAAGAAGTTGAATCCACGAAGATGAAGAGGATGACTTTCAGCACCAAGAATGCTTGTGTCTTGCATTACTAGCTCCACACTCGTGTTAAATGGTAAAACCTTAAGTTTTGTATCATTGTTAACTAGGATGTTACTTGGAGGGTTTCTAGTGTAGTTAAACCAATGTAATGGACTATAAGGAAAATCAGGCTGGTATACATCTTTGGATTGTCCAAAGAAATGAGATTGGAGAAGTGCAGTAGGTAGTATAAGTGACACATTATTGATTGAAGTTGAGAATTTTGTGCCATTGTGTCCTTGACAAGTTTTGTTTTGATCACAAGGACTTGTTCTAAGACCTACTATGAAAAATAAACATTTATCGACATTTATAGGTACATTAGTAGGGAATTGAGGAGTCGCGAGACTTCTTAATTTACTTGTAAAATTGGTGACAAATTTGTGTCATTGAGAGCTGGTAGTAATGGCTTAAAAAGTGGTAGATTTTTTAAATGGGATTTTGATTCTGATTCATACTCTAAAATTCCAGCAACTGTAGAGTTGTCAAATGTCCCAAGACCTGTCATATATGGCCGAGCAGTCATGTAAAATGTGGCATTAGGAAAATGAGGTTTACTTTTTAGGAGAACATTATAGGTTTGTCCTAGTGTGATAATAAGTGTATCTGTCTCAAAGGGTTTAACATAAACTCGTCGCATCGACAACTTGGAGAGTATGATTTGTAATCTGTCAAGAAAAGCTCATCATTAAGTGCAGCATTGATCAATTGAAGAAGATAAGTTTTTCCCAGCAACTTAAAAGCATCTGTATAAAGAACATCCAAAAGTGTTAACATTCCAGAATCAGTATCTATAAAGTCCAACAATCTTTCATAATGATTCCTACAAGTAAATCAAAATAAATTGAATCGTGTACACGTGTACTCTATATTGTTTTATTCATTCTAGAACAGTTGAATGAACTGATATAGAAATTGATATTTGGTCTAACTCAACCCCAAAGGTTAGCTTATAGGGTGAGGATTGCCCAAGTTCATATAAGAGATCAATTACCCATTTCATATTCGACGTGGGACTCTTAACACTCCCCCGCACACCCAGACCTCGTTAACTGGAGTGTGGACAATATAATACGAGGGCTCAGCATTGGTGAACAAAGAAATTGGATGGGACTCTTAACAGGAATATTTAAGGGATGATTACATTTTTGGACAGCTGAAAAGAATAGTAGCCCTCGTATATATAGATTTTGTATACTAAGTACAAATATACAAATAATATACATATTATAGTATATACATAATCAGTGTGTAGGTTTTGTCTATTTTGGTTAGCGCGTAATTAAATCAGCTGAATATTTAATAATAGAATTGTAACTATTACCTTTTGCCGAGCAATTATAAAGAGGGCCAGGAAGTCCATTGATAGTATAGGCATCAGAAACATTAGGACCTCCACCTGTTTGCAAAGCTTGGGAAATTATGGCTTCAGTATCTGCATTGAACCATTCTCCTGTAACATATTTCATTCATCAATTCATCATTAGTATTTTAATAACTTACTATAGTCAAATTAATGAAGAACTTAATTAATTATTACCAAAGATGATGGGAGTTTCTTTGTAGTGTTCGGCAAATGGATAAGGAGTATGTTTCTTAGAAAGAATGATAATAGGACAATAAATAGTTGATCTCAACCGTGAAATATGTGCATGCCACCAAAATGTTCCTCTTTGACCAATTATAGTGAAGTTATACACATAACTTTGGCCAGTTTGAATGGGACATTGTGTTAGATATGCTGGTCCATCTGCCCATCCACTACGAATTTGTCAAATTCCATGTCTATTGTATGAAAAAAAATATGATTAAGCTTAGGTAAAGCTTAGTTAAGCTATTTAAAATAAAAAGATTACATCTTGAGATATCAATTGCTTACTGAATTCTGTGAATTGCATGAAAATAAGTATATTTATGTTTACCAGTGGATGGAGATGTTGTTGTGAACATGATTGACCACCTCAATTTCAACACGATCACC
>NC_081346.1:62586951-62663229 GCF_029784015.1 Lycium ferocissimum | reverse complement strand
TCTTCCTTATCTATTTCATTAACCCCCACGCCCCTTTTCTCTTTCTTATCTCCCCTTCACCATCTTTAGTAGTCCTTTAATGGCAGTCAACAGCGAAAAAATTTATCTCCCTTCCTCAACGTCGCAGATTGTCATAACATCATCAGAGAATTCGTCTTCCTCTATTTTTTAGATCTGCATTGGAACTTTTTCCCCAGATCAGTGCTTATTATTTTATTTTTTTTGAAGTGTAACAAAGGTGTCTAGAGAGAAGAGAATGGAAAAGAAATTTTGACTTTTTTAAAAAATATACTTATTTGAGTAAGGTGAACTCAATGATAATAGAGTATAATTAGTGCATAATAAGTGTATAAGCCGTGTATATTGAATACACACTGATTATACACAAATTATGCAGTGATTATTCATCAATTGTACACTGCATATTTAGTGTATAACATTTATAAGTAATACATATTGGCTTTAGACTGAGGTAATGATAAGATTCCTAATGGAAACTCTAGAAATTCAAAAAGGAATTAAAATCAAGGAATTAAGATAAAAGCAAGACCCAATTAGTAAAGGAATTATAGGCAAATATAGGTATGTTAAACCTAAATCCTCCTAATTGATTCCTACTAATGAACCTATATTAATTGATAATCAACAAGGAAGACTCAATGAATCCACAAATGAGCAATTCAATGCAGAAAATCAAGGACAAGAGTTTTAGATTACCAACCAAAGATCCACACAACTAGTCACTAAGATAATCTCTAATTAACTAACTAACTAAACAAACTATCACTCACACGAGGTTTTTCTTCAATAATCAAGCTAAAAACTAATGAAATGACTAAGGCAACTATATATAGTCTTATCTTTTACAACTAAGGCCCAAAAATGACCTTTTGCAAAATTAGCCACAAGTTGGCCGAAAATAGCCAACATTGGCTCTTCTTTGGCCATCTGCACTTCTAGCCACTTTTTATGGCTTCCCTTCTTATGCCTTCATCTTCAACATCCTCCCAAGCAATCATCCACACGTTATACACTCTTGAGAGGTGTTCTTCAAGCGCCTCCAATGCCTCTCTCTTCATAAACATCACTTGCAAGTCTTGGAGTTCTTTGGCTTGGCTACGAGTGAATGGCCTTGAAGGAGTGGTGCCCGTTGGTATCGTATCATCCTCCCCTTCTTGGAGAAGATTCATCCTCGAATCTAAAGGCTCACCTACAACACAAGAAGATAGATCACTTACATTGAAAACATTATGCACATTATACTCACTTGGCAAGTCGATCTTGTAGGCATTGTCATTGATCTTCTCAAGGACTTTAAAAGGGCCATCTCCTCTTGGGCTCAACTTTCCCTTCCTCAATTGAGGGAATCTTTCCTTCCGGAAGTGGACCCAAACCCAATCATCGGGTTGCAATTCCGCTTTCTTTCTTCCATGGTTTTGCCTTTTTTCCACCTTAGTATTGATCTTCTCTATGCTTTCCTTCACTTTGGCATGAACCTTCACCATTTCGGATGCCCTTTGTTTTGCATCTAAACTCATAACAACATCACTAGACAAGGGGGTTAAGGTTAAAGGAACCAAGGGGCTCAAACCATAACAAACTTCAAATGGAGTCATGCCAATAGAGGAATGGAGGGACCGATTATAAGCAAATTCAATCAAAGGCAAACAATCCTCCCAAGAAGTGGGTTTTCCTCTAATCATACACCTAAGAATGCTCCCAAGAGTCCTATTTACTACTTCGATTTGACCATCCATTTGAGGGTGGCAAGAAGTAGAGAACATGAGCTTGGTGCCAAGTGTACCCCATAGACTCTTCCAAAAATGGCTAAGAAACTTGGAGTCCCTATCACTAACAATAGTGCGAGGCACTCCATGTAATTTAAGCACATGATCCACAAATAAAGAAGCAACATGAGATGCATCATCACATTTATGGCATGGTATAACATGAGACATTTTTGAGAACCTATCTACCACAACAAAGATGCTGTCATGCCCCCTTTTGGTTCTTGGAAGACCCAACACAAAATCCATAGAAATGTCAATCCAAGGACCAATAGGAGTGGGAAGGGGAGTATACATACCTTGAGGACGAGTCTTTGATTTTGCTTGCTTGCACTCCAAGCATTGTCCACAAAGCTTCTCTACATGATGCTTCATTTTGGGCCTATAGAATTGTTCATTGAGGATGTCAAGTGTTTTGGA
This sequence comes from Lycium ferocissimum, assembly GCF_029784015.1. Classification (NCBI taxonomy): domain Eukaryota; kingdom Viridiplantae; phylum Streptophyta; class Magnoliopsida; order Solanales; family Solanaceae; genus Lycium; species Lycium ferocissimum. Next base: position 62,661,022 of record NC_081346.1, on the reverse strand, counting down.
AACTCCAAAGTGCCCCATCATTCCACCACTATGAGCTTTTTTGACAAAAAGCTCTCTCCACGAACTCATAGGAACACACACCCTACCATCTTTGAACAAGAACCCCTCAACAAGTTGGTAGCTGTCAACTCTCTTCCCTTGAGTCAACTCCTCACAAAGTTCTTTGAAATCAAGATCTTGAGAATAGAACCCCTTGAGGCTTTTAAATCCCATCATTCTAGAAGTCATAGTATTTATCAAAACATACCTTCTAGACAAAGCATCTGCCACCACATTTTACTTACCCTTCTTATAATGGATCACATAAGGAAATGCTTCAATAAGTTCAACCCATTTTGCATGTCTCTTGTTAAGTATGGATTGGCTCTTCAAATGCTTCAAGGACTCATGATCCGAACGAATCACAAATTTTTTGTGCCACAAATAATGTTGCCAATGGGTCAATACCCTCACAAGTGCATACAACTCCTTGTCATAAGTAGAGCAATTCAAAGAAGCCCCGTTTAGCTTTTCACTAAAGTAAGCCAATGGCTTGCCCTCTTGCATCAATACTCTGCCTATACCAACCCCGGAAGCATGACACTCAACTTCAAATGTCTTCTCAAAATTTGGCAATTGCAACAATAGTGACGAAATCAATATGGACTTCAACTCTTGAAAAGCCTTCTCTTGCTCATCCCCCCAAACAAAAAGAACTTCCTTTTTTATCAATTCAGTTAAAAGAGAGGCAATAGTACTAAATCCCTTCACAAATCGCCTATAGAAACTTGCCAACCCATGGAAACTCCTCACATCGGTTGCATTTTTAGGAGTTGGCCAAGTTCTAATGGACTCCACCTTTTCTTCATCAACCTCCACACCATTCACACTCACAACAAAACCCAACAATACCATTTTATCAACCCCAAAGGAACACTTCTTGAGATTAGCAAACAACTTTTCATGCAATAAGACATCAAACACTTGTCTCAAATGGACTACATGCTCCTCCATTGTTTTACTATACACAAGAATGTCATCAAAATAGACAACCACAAATTTATTGATAAAGGGCTTCAAGACATGATTCATCAACCTCATAAAAGTGCTAGGCGCATTGGTTAGGCCAAATGGCATAACAAGCCACTCATAGAGACCAAACTTGGTTTTGAAGGCCGTTTTCCACTCATCACCCGGATTCATACGAATTTGATGATAGCCACTTCTAAGATCAACCTTCGAAAATACACTTGAGCCATATAGCTCATCCAACATATCATCAAGTCTAAGAATAGGATGTCGATACTTTACCATGATTTTGTTGACGACTCTACAATCAATGCACATTCTCCAAGTGCCATCTTTCTTTGGAACAAGAGTCACCGGTACAACACATGGACTAAGACTTTCTTTGACAAGACCCTTCTCAAGGAGCTCTTCAACTTGCCTTTGCAACTCCTTAGTTTCCTCCGGATTGCTCCTATATGCCGGTTTGTTGGGAATTTGGGATCCCGGCACAAAATCAATTTGATGTTCAATACCCCTCAATGGAGGCAATCCTTTGGGCATCTTCTCCGGAAATAGCTCATCATATTCCTGAAGAAGAGAAGAAACAATACTAGGCAAAGTGCTAGTATCTTGGTTAGTATGCAATAAGAGATCCTTGTTGACAAGGCACACCATGAAGTGCCCCTCATCAACACCTTTCAAGCAATTGCTTGGTTTGGCAAGTGTACACATCTTGGCTTTCCCTTTTGTTACCCCTTGATCCTCTTGGCTAAGTAAGGACTCTTTTTCAACCTCTTCAATTTGCACTCTCTTCCGGAGTTCTTTCATGATTCTATAGTCCTCACTCACTTGATAGGGTGTCAATGGGGTAAGAGTATACTTTCTACCCCCAAAGACGAAGGAATACTTGTTAGATCTTCCACTATGTTGAGCATCCCTATCAAATTGCCATGGTCTCCCAAGTAACATATGACATGCTTGTATTGGCACCACATCACATAAGACTTCATCTTGGTACTTGCCAATGCTAAACTTCACTACAACCCGCTTCGTGACCCTCACTTCTCCACAATCATTGAACCATTGAAGCTTGTAGGGGCTAGGATATTTCCTTGTGGGAAATTTCATATGGTCAACCAATGTCGTGCTCACCACATTTGTGCAAGTACCACCATCAATGATCAAGGAGCACACCTTATCCATTATTTTGCATCGAGTATGGAAGAGGTTTTCCCTTTGATCAAGTTCCTCTCTATTCATTGCAACCATGATCCTTCGCAACACACAAGCCAAATTAATATTCTCCTCTAGTTGCCATTCATCATTCTCCTCTTCAAATTCTCTCTCATGTTCACCTTTCGGTTCACCATCACTACCTCCTCCACCACCCTCTTCCTCTTCATCGGTTCGATAACCATCAAGCATGGCCACAATTGCCCTTCTATTAGGACATTCACTTGCAATGTGTCCCCTACCTTGACATTTGAAACATTGAATAGTAGAAGGATGAGGAAAGTTAGGTTTAGCATTGTTACCTCCTTTAGCCTTGTCTTCACCCTTGGCTTTGTAATCAAACTTGGCTTGAGGAGTTGGAGTAGTGATCTTAGGCTTTTCCCATCTATCCTTGCTCCATGATGAGGATGACACATTCTTAGCCTTGTAAGATTTCTCCGCTTTCAAATCTGCTTCAACCTTAGTTGCATCATGAAATGCTTCCTCAAGTGTGATATAGGAATGAAGCCTCATGGGTTTGGAGATATCATGGTTCAAATTGGCCACAAATCGGATCACCGTGTAGTTCAAGTGCTCTTCGATCTTGGATTTCAACCTCAATTTCTCAAACTCATCGAAGTATTCTTCCACACTCTTACTACCTTGCCTCAACATGTATACTGTTTTGATAACACCTTGATAATAGTTAGGTGTTACATACCTTGCTTCCATGAGCTCAATCAACTCTTGCCAAGTTGGCATATCAAATATATGTCGTTGAGCTCTCTCACGTTTCTTGGATTCCCACCAAGTGGATGCATACCCCTCAAATTGGGTGAGTGCATACTTTGCTTTCAAGGCATCCGAGAGTTGTTAGTAACGAAGATCCTCTCGCTTTGCAATTTCCATTCTAAGAACTCTTCCGGGTCACTCCCACCTTTGAACTTGGGAAGTTCCACCTTGATAGTATGTAAGTTGCGGTCTTGACCTCCCCTATCTTCATACCCTTGCCATCTCGCTCGGTTATCATGTCCTTGCCATCTAGCACGGTCATCATGACCTTGCCATCTACCCCGCTCCTCATAGGGTCTACCAAAACCTCATCGCCTCCCTCGTCCCCTTTGGGCATCATACCTATGTCTCCCTCCATACCGTGGCTCCTCCCACCATCTCTCCCGCTCATACGCCTTAACTTCTTCTTCATAAGTGGGATTGTGGTATTGGACTGGAAATGGTTCCGAGGTTAAGTTTTGTAGTGTTGGTGCATTTGGGTTTGTGTGGGAAACAATTGGTGGAGTGACTCGCGGGGTCATGTGTGGTGGACGTTCCTCTTGAGCGTATTGGTATAATTGGGGTTGGTTAAGGGGGCTGGTTCGCCTTACATATCCCGAGGCGTTGGCATTTGGATTAGTAGGGGGTTGAATGGATGAGGAAGGATTGAGGTTAGCTTGGGGATAGTATAACGCACGCATTTGTCCCGGGGTTATAGTTGGTGAGGTGTTGGGGTTCCTACTCACGTCATCTCCAACATTCACATCCCCATCTTTTGATTGGGGAGTGCCCAACCTACTAGTTTGCTCCACATTTGCCAACCTAACATTGATACTTCCCACATCCGCCCTCATTGCACTCATCTCCGTGGTCATCCTTGCAAACTCCCTAAGTAAGAGAGCCATTGAGTCCTCTCCATCATGAGATTGTCCTCCGGAATTAGTCATGGTACCTACAAAACTCAACAAACAATATTAGTAGTAAAGTTCCTCGCGTCGCTCGTATTTAACTCTCAAAGTTTACCACTCAACCTAGTGCTTCGTCCAAGGTTGGGAATGAAAACCACTTGTCTAATCAAGCCTCACGATTGCTAAGCTTTGTGGAAGAATGGATTCTTGTGTTAGGAATGACGGACGACTCAAAACAAACGGACAAGAGCCAATAAATGTTCAACGAAATAAAACGAGAAAAGCTTGAAGAAATTGGTACGAAATAAATTCGGACTCAAGAACTAATTTAACAATCAAGTAAGAACAATTACTAATTGTTAATTAGTTAGAAGAATCAAAGAAAAGAAACTAGAAGAAGAGACAAACCTTGAAGAAGAAAGATTTTTTTTTTTTTTTTTTTATCTGGGGTTGGAAAAAAAAAACGTGGAAAAAATTTGGTGAACAATCCCGAGGAAAAAAAAGAGGAAAATTGAAAAATCGTTTTTTTTTTCAAAACAGGCAAAACGAGACCGGGCCTTCATGCGGGATCGATTTGAAGTTTTTCGTCATGGTACCTTCAAAAATCGCAAACTTGGGCACACAACTTTTCAAACCTTAATTTGCGTGGGGGCGGGCCGACGATCGGCGCGCGTATTTTTTTTATATATTATATATTATTTTATATATATATATAATTTATATTATTGCTATATTTGAGGGCCTACCAACTTAGTATTTTTTTTTTTTTTTTCTTTTGGCCCATAAATACTTTTGACTTGAACACTTTTTGGATTAAACACACCTTTCGAGATTTTCTTTTCTATGAAGATTTGAAGTTTTTCAAGAGCACCAAGAACTTCAAATTTCCATTCACCTTCAAATCAACTCCAAAAATTCTCAAAATTCGAATCTAGGTTCCCCTCTACTAATAAAAACAAACCCAATAATTTTCAAACCTTAATTTCTTCTTCTTCTCCAAGACCACCTTCAAGTTCTTCCACCTTCAAACTCCATTAATGGTGGATGACTCAAAAATGATCCAATTGACTTGAAACTTTGGAATTTGACTCAAATAACACTAGGGAACAAGAATCTAGTGTTAAATCAATGAAACAAACACAATTTTTTGGGCTTTTTTTTTTTTTCTATTATATATATATATATATATATATATATATATATATATATATATATATATATATATATATATTAATATATTTTATTTTAAAAGATTTTTTATTTTTGGAATTGATAGAACAATTCTTCTACCAAGCTCTTGGTACCAAATGATAAGATTCCTAATGGAAACTCTAGAAATTCAAAGAGGAATTAAAATCAAGGAATTAAGATAAAAGCAAGACCCAATTAGTAAATGAATTATAGGCAAATATAGGTATGTTAAACCTAAATCCTCCTAATTGATTCCTACTAATGAACCTGTACTAATTGATAATCAACAAGGAAGACTCAATGAATCCACAAATGAGCAATTCAATGTAGAAAATCAAGGACAAGAGTTTTAGATTACCAACCAAAAATCCACACAACTAGTCACTAAGATAATCTCTAATTAACTAACTAACTAAACAAACTATCACTCATAAGAGGTTTTTCTTCAATAATCAAGCTAAAAACTAATGAAATGACTAAGGCAACTATATATAGTCCAAAAAAAAATTGTCTTTTGCAACTAAGGTCCAAAAGTGACCTTTTGCAAAATTAGCCACAAGTTGGCCGAAAATAGCCAACATTGGCATTTCTTTGGCCATTTGCACTTCTAGCCACTTTTTATGGCTTCCCTTCTTATGCCTTCATCTTCAACATCCTCCCAAGCAATCATCCACACATTATACACTCTTGAGAGGTGTTCTTCAGGCGCTTCCAATGCCCCTATCTTCATAAACATCACTTGCAAGTCTTGGAGTTCCTTGGCTTGGCTACGAGTGAATGGCCTTGAAGGAATGGTATATACCGTTGGTATCGTATCAAGTAATGTGAAAGTTTGGGGGATTTCGAATTGGTGGGTTTTGGTCTTGTATGATGTTGAAGTTTGCGATTTTTTTTAGTCTTGTGATTACATGTAAGTTGAAGAGCAATTTTATTTAGTTTGATTTGTCCTTTTCAAGTTTTTGAGTGTTGGAAAGAACCCTTGTAGAGAGTTTGCCGATGTCGCCGACTTTGTTTTCATTTTTGTTGGCACGAGGTTATATGTTTTTATGGCTATTGTTAGTAAATCATATCTTATGGCTAAAGATTTTGGTCACATTGCAAAATGCAAATGACCGGCTAATTTCGATTTTTTCCCTTAAATTTTTTTAAGATTAAAAAAAATGTTAGTGGGAGGGGGCATATATAATATATATTAATATTTGAGATAAAAGATGACGATTTGGGCTCCTATCAACCGAAACGTAAATTAAGGACATATATAAGATCACTAGTATTACTGTATTAGGAGTATAATTGATTTTTTCCCTTCTTTAATTGTGTAAGTTACACATCACTTTAATACAACAAAGGAAAATTATGCGACATAATAACTACTTAAACAAGGTAATTATTCTTTTTATTAATACTTTTAAATAATTACTAAAATAGTGAAACTTTTTAGTTTATAGCAAATCAATATACACAGATACCAAATTTTAGGTGCTATTTTTTCCCTACAAATTGGTTTATATGTACCCTTCAACGTCTTGCTCAAGTCGTGTATGATCATGTTGCAAGTACTCTTTCACTCACAAAGTTTCTTCATAGTTCGCTTGGTTTATATACTCTATTTGTGATATTGTTTTCTTTTTCAAATTATTTCACTACAAGAAAGAAAACATTTACCAAAAAAATATTTTGTTACCATAGATAGACTAATGTTGCAAAAGTACTTTTGGCAACAACATAGTTTTTGTTGTTGCATAAACTTTTCCCATCGGCTGTTATTGCAACGACGTGCAACAACTTTTTTGTTCTTCCCAAAAGTACCTTTTTGCAATTACAGTCAATACTATGGCAACAAAATTAAATTGTTTGACAACAAAAAAAAAGGCTCATTTTTAAAAGATTCTTTGTATATGCCAACAATAAAACTAAATTGTTGCCAAATATTAAATTTTGCCAACTATATTATTTTTGTTGCCAAAAAAGTTGTTGCTATTTCTATACTTTCTTGTGGTGTTATTAGAGTTTAATATCTAATTTAAGTATCAATGGCGACGAGTACCACCAGAGGCGGATCCAGGATTTTGAGGTTCTGGATGCCACACTATTTTACGCTTCGACTTAATTTATTTTGAACTTCTGTTCGGGTTATTCGTCTTTTCGATTTAAAATGTAACACCTTAGACCTTTAACTTAAGCTTTGACCATGATTTTAGACTTAGAAAATCAGATCGAGAATGTTGGAGTTGGAATTTTTGCTTCAGTTCAGCAGATGGAATTTTACGCCTAGAATTATGGGTCGTAATTTGAATTACGGACCGTAATTCAGTCCGTAATTAGTAAGCTTGTCACTGATTTTGATATGGAAAATTACAGTCAGGAATTACGGACCGTAATTCGAATTATAGATCGTAATTCGTGACCGTAATTAGAGAGGTGTTTGACTGGGTATTCTATTTTGAGACATCAAAAATTACTGTCTAATAATTTCTGACCGTAATTCAGTCGGTAAAAGTCAATACGCACTAGAACCTATAAATACCTAGTTTCAGTTCTAGTTTTATTTTTACAAGTCCTTAAACCCTAGAACGACCTGCTCTCCTCCTCCACCATCAAGAACACTAAGGTAAGCTATCCTAACCTATTTCAAGTGGATTAAATCATGTGTTCATCTAACCTAATTAGGGAATCATTGTTCTTAACCTAGGGTTTTCAAGAAAACCCATATTCAAGGTTTGAGACACAAGCTTTTGGGATTCTTCTCAAAGTTCAGACTTTTATTGTGGATTGTGAAGCAGTTAAGGTATGTGAGGCTAACTATCTACGTTAGGGAACATTTATGATTCTCCCTACACCTCATTCTACATGTTTATCGTAATTTGACTCGAATACGGTTTAGCCCTAGTTTCTTGAATAGTTGTAGAACTGTTATCTTCTAGGGTTGTAGTTTCATAATTCGTTCATGGTAATCACTTTGAATATCATGAACTCAGTACGTAATCATTATAGACTTGTGTATTGACATCAAATGAGTCTCAGTCAGTATATAATCAGTTATTTGCTTAAGTTCCATAATCGGAAACAGTTATCATGCTATCAGCTATAGCCAGTCTCAGTCTTGTAAATTGTTTAATGTTGAACACTTTTATCTATATATTTTTGGACCCTAGGCCACAGTTTAAGCATACGTATTGCTTTGGCCTAAGGCCACAGTTTTTGTGCACATTATTTGGGCCCTAGGCCACAGTTATATTTACAGTTTTACAGGTGATTCTTGATTCAGAACTGAGAATATCTCAGATTTTTGCTTTCCTATTTAGTTCAGTTTCAGTTTCAATACTTATATTCTTTCTTTTAGTTGCTTTACATACCAGTACAATTCAAATGTGCTGATGTCACTTTTATTGCTTGGGGGCCTGCATCTCGCGATGTAGGCAACGATATACAGGTTGACGATCCAGCTAGCTAGGACTTGCTCGTATCAGCTATTGGTGAGCCCAGTTCCTCCGGGGCGTTATCCTGCTTCAGTCTTCTTGGCATTTAGACAGTTATCTTTAGAGGCTTCATAGATATAGTCTAGTCAGTCAAATATTAGCAGTCTTTTATGTTTTAGCCTTGTGGGATATTTATTCAGATGTTTTGAACTTAGACTAGTATTTCCGCATTAAATATATTTTCAGTCAGACTTTTAGTAGATCAGCATGTGTTTGTCTTACTTCCTTATTATTGCATGTTTTGATATCACATGTTGATTCAGCCAGCCTATGGGTTCGCTCGGTCACATGCAGTTAGGCACCGAGTGCCGTGCCACGGTTCGGGGCGTGACAAAGCTTGGTATCAGAGCACTAGGTTCAAGTGTTTTAGGGAGTCTATGAAGCCGTGTCTAGTGGGGTCGCCTTTATATGTGTGAGGGCCCCACACATATAAACAGTTGACCACCAAGACATTCAGGATTTGTTTCACTTCTTTCATACTTTAGTTCGTGCAGTTAGAGCATTACTTTTAGGAATTCTTCTAACTCGTGCGAATTACGTATTTTAGAAATGGCTCCGAAAAGAAAGTACAACAAGAGGAATACAGCTACTAGCCAGAGGGCTACCGTTGATGCAGCAATAGAAGAGAACACTCAGGCTCAGACAGCCACCCCAGCTAATGCTACAGCTACCCCTCATAATGCTTTAGACGTGAACGTTAGAGGAGCTATTCTTACTCAGATTTTGGCAAACCAGGCCCAGCGACAAGAAACGGCTCCTAGCTCAGGTGCTAGTAATGGGTCGAACAGTTCTAGGACTCAGGAGTTTCTGCGGATGAAGCCGCCAGTGTTCACAGGGTCAAAGAAGGATGAGGACCCGCACAATTTCATTGATGGACTTCAGAAAGTATTTCGTGTGATGCATGCTACTAATACAGAGGCATCGGAACTTAGAGCTTTCCAGCTGCAAGATGTGGCCCATATTTGGTATGAGACATGGGAACAGTCCCGAGGGGAGGATGCACCTTCTGCTACTTGGGATGAATTTGCAGACGCTTTCATTGAGCACTTCATGCCAATTGAGGTCAGGGAAGCCAAGGCCATTGAGTTTGAGAATCTAAGGCAGAATGACATGACTGTTCAGGACTACTATCTCAAGTTCGTGTCATTGTCCAGACATGCTCCTCACATGGTTCCTGATATGAGGGCTATGGTTAGAAGGTTTGTACTTGGACTTAAACCCGAATTGCACAGGGATGCCAACATGGCTGCTCAGAATGACAAGATGACTATTTCTAAGATACTGACATTTGTGCAAGGTAACGAGACTAGGTTGAAGGAAGAAGAGGCCCTGCAGAAGCAGAAAGATAGAGAGTTCAACAAGAGGGCTAAGTCTGCTGGTAATTTCAGTTAGGAAGGATCTCAAGGAGGTGAAAATCGTCAATTCTTTAAGAATAGGTCATCAGGACTCCTCCCTCTATGCTAGTGCTCCATCTCAGAGGTCCAAGTTTAATCAAAAAGGCCGAAACTTCGGAACAACAGGCTCACAGTCACAGGCCAGCGTGACCGATCGTGGTTTCCAACACCCTACTTGCAACACTTGTGGTAAGAAGCGCTCAGGAGTATGCCATTCGGGCATGGATGGTTGTTTTGGGTGTGGTCAGCCAGGTCATTTTTTGCGGGATTGTCCATCAGCAAGAAAGAATACCGGAGGTAACAGTAATGTAGCTCAGTCCACTAATTCAGCAGCTCCTCGAAATTCCCAAGCCCAGAAGGGGCGTGGGGCAGCAAAGTCTCAAAATACGGGTGATGGTCAGAACTATCTGTATGCACTGTTAGGACGTCAGGATATAGAGACCCGTGGAGATGTTGTCACAGGTATGCTAACAGTCTTCACCTTCGATGTTTTTGCTCTTATGGACCCAGGCTCCACTCTATCTTATGTAACCCCTTATATTGCTAAGAAATTTGGGATGAAACTCAAAAAGTTTCATGAGCCCTTTGAAGTATCCACACCAGTTGGAATCAGTTATAGCTAGACATATCTATAGGGGTTGTCCAGTGTTAATCTACCATTGCACTACCATAGCAGATTTAATAGAATTAGAGATGATAGACTTTGATGTAATCATGGGTATGGATTGGTTAGAGTCTTGTTATGCCTCAGTGGGTTGTAGAACCAAAACAGTAACCTTTGATTTTCCCGATGAACTTATAGAATGGAAGGGTAATTCAGTAGCACCTAGGGGTAGATTTATTTCCTATCTTAGAGCCAGAAAGATGATTTCCAAGGGGTATATTTACCACTTAGTTCGAGTCAGGGATACAGATGCCCAGACTCCAACTCTTCAGTCAATACCAGTTGTCAGTGAGTTTCCAGAAGTCTTTCCAGATGATCTACCCGGAGTTCCTCCCGATAGGGAAATTGACTTTGGGATTGACCTACTTCCCGGCACTAAGCCGATATCTATTCCGCCGTATAGAATGGCCCCAGCAGAGTTAAAAGAGTTGAAAGTTCAGTTGAAAGATCTTCTTGACAAGGGATTTATAAGGCCAAGTGTCTCACTTTGGGGCGCACCGGTCTTGTTTGTCCGAAAGAAAGATGGATCCTTGCATATGTATAGATTATCACCAGTTGAACAAGTTCAATATAAGAACAAGTACCCTCTTCCCAGAATAGACGACTTATTTGATCAATTTCAGGGTGCTCAGTGTTATTCTAAGATTGACCTCAGATCAGGCTACCATCAGTTGAAGGTTAAGGAAGTTGATATTTCAAAAACCGCTTCAGAACCCGTTATGGCCATTTTGAATTTCTTGTCATGTCCTTCGGATTGACGAATGCACCAGCAGCCTTCATGGATCTTATGAACAGGGTCTTCAAGCCTTATCTCGATTTATTCGTCATTGTGTTTATTGATGACATATTGGTGTATTCCCGTAGTGAGGTTGATCATGCAGAACATCTCAGAATAGTATTGCAGACACTCAAGGATCGTGAGCTTTATGCAAAATTCTCAAAGTGCGAGTTTTGGCTAAAGTCAGTGGCATTCTTAGGCCATGTGATTTCAGGCGAAGGTGTTAAAGTGGACTTTTAGAAAATTGACGCTGTTAAGAATTGGCCCAGACCCACCTCAGCAAGAGATATCAGAAGTTTCTTGGGTTTGGCAGGCTATTACAGGCATTTTGTTGAGGGATTTTCCTCTATCTTAGCTCCATTGACGAAGTTGACTTAGAAAAAGGTTAAATTTCAATGGTCAGATGCATGTGAATAGAGTTTCGAAGAGTTGAAGAAGAGATTGACTTCTGCTCCAGTTTTGACGCTATCAGAAGGAACCGAGGGGTTCGTAGTATATTGTGATGCTTCAAGAATTGGTCTTGGATGTGTTCTAATGCAGCATGGTAAAGTTGTGGCTTATGCATCTAGCAAGCTTAAGGCTCATGAAAAGAATTATCCGGCTTATGACCTAGAATTGGTAGCTGTGGTTTTTGCACTTAAGATATGGCGTCACTACTTGTATGGAGTGCATGTGGATATTTTCACCGATCATAAAAGCCTGCAGTATATTTTCAAGCAAAGAGAGTTGAATCTTAGGCAGAGAAGATGGCTCGAATTGCTTAAGGACTATGATGTGGATATTCTCTATCATCTAGGGAAGGCGAATGTAGTGGCTGATGCTCTTAGTCGGTGTTCCATGGGAAGTTTAGCTCATGTTGATGCAGATAAGAGAATTATGACCAAGGAAGTTCACCGTTTAGCCAGTCTTGGGGTTCGACTTTTGGACCTCGAGGATGGCGGTGTGATTGTTCAGAATAGAGCCCTTTCCTCCTTAGTTGTTGAAGTTAAAGAGAAGCAGTATAAAGATCCCTACTTGTTGTAGCTGAGAGAGGAGATTAACAAGCATAAGACGATGGCTTTTGAACAAGGGGGAGATAACGGTACCTTGAGATGTCAAGGCAGATTATGCGTTCCAGATGTAGATGGGCTCAGGGAGCGAATTATGTCAGAAGCTCACCATTCCCGGTATTCCATTCATCCAGGTTCCACGAAAATGTATCATGATATTAAGGAGATTTATTAGTGGAACGATATGAAAAAGAATGTAGCGGATTTTGTGGCTAAGTGCCCAAATTGTCAGCAAGTGAAAGCCGAACACCAGAGGCCTGGTGGCTTGGCTCAGAATATTGATATTCTTGTTTGGAAGTGGGAGATGATAAATATGGATTTCATAACAGGTCTACCTCGTTCAGCTATGAGGCATGATTCAATTTGGGTGATGGTGGACAGACTTACGAAGTCAGCGCACTTCTTGCCAGTTAAGACTACAGATTCAACAGAGGACTATGCCAAGTTATATCTTCGTGAAATTATCAGACTTCATGGAACTCCAGTGTCCATTATTTCAGATCGTGGTGCTCAGTTCACAGCAAAATTTTGGAGATCCTTTTAGAAAGGATTGGATTCAAAAGTTAATCTCAGTACAGCTTTTCACCCTCAGACAATGGCCAGGCAGAGCGCACCATTCAGACCCTTGAGGATATGTTGAGGGCATGTGTCCTTGATTTCAAAGGTAATTGGGATGATCACTTGCCTCTTATTGAGTTTGCTTATAATAACAGTTACCATGCTAGTATTGGGATGGCACCGTATGAAGCTTTGTATAGGCACAGATGTAGATCACCAATTGGTTGGTTTGAGGTTGGTGAAGCAGAGTTGTTAGGACCAGACTTGGTCTATCAGGCTATGGATAAAGTCAAGTTAATTCAGGAGCGATTGAAAACGACCCAGAGTCGCCAGAAGTTGTACACAGATGTGAGACGAAGGGATTTAGAGTTTCAAGTTAATGAATGGGTATTTCTTAAAGTTTCGCTTATTAAGGGTGTCATGAGATTTGGTAAGAAGGGGAAGCTTAGTCCCCGCTATAATGGACCATACAAAATTCTGTGAAAGGTTGGTCAAGTGGCCTATGAGCTTGAGTTGCCACAAGACTTTGTTGCTGTGCACCCTGTATTTTATGTGTCTATATTGAGAAAGTGTGTGGAAGACCCCTCGTTGGTTGTCCCGACTGATAGCATAGCAGTCAATGATAGTTTTACTTACGAAGAAGTCCCAGTGAAAATCCTTGATCGTCAGGTTCGCAAGTTGAGAACGAAAGAAGTTTCCTCAGTAAAGGTATTATGGAGGAGTCAAAAAGTTGAAGAAGCTACGTGGGAAGTAGAAGAGGACATGAAGTCCAGATATCCCCATCTTTTTGAATAGTCGGCAGAAAATGTTGGAGGTAATGTACCTTCCTCGTTCAGATTTTCCTTCTATAGTTTCCACGTTTTCAGTATTCAGCCAGTTCAGTAATCACTCAGTTCAGTGTTCCTTCAGTTGGTTCAACAGCTATCCAGTTCAGCATTCCTTTTAGTTCAGCATTCATATGTTCATGCTAGTTAGTGTACACATGTCTTAGCAGTCACTCTTTGCCAGAATCCATCATTTGAGGATGAATGATCCCAAGGGGGAGATATTGTAACACCTCATACCTTTAACTTAAGCTTTGACCATGATTTTAAACTTAGAAAATCAGATCGAGAATGTTGGAGTTGGAATTTTTGCTTCAATTCAGCAGATGGAATTTTACGCCCAGAATTACTGGCCGTAATTTGAATTACGAACCGTAATTCAGTCCGTAATTAGTAAGTTGCTCAATGATTTTGATATGAAAAATTACGGTCGGGAATTACGGACCGTAATTCGTGACCATAATTGGAGAGGTGTTTAACTGGGCATTCTGTTTTGAAACATCAAAAGTTACTATCTAAGAATTTCTGACCGTAATTTGATTTACTAACCGTAATTCAGCCCGTAAAAGTCAATACGCACCAAAACCTACAAATACCTGGTTTCAGTTCTAGTTTTTATTTTTACAAGTCCCTAAACCCTAGAACGACCTGCTCTCCTCCTCCACCATCAAGAATACTAAGGTAAGCTATTCTAACCTATTCCAAGTGGATTAAATCATGTGTTCATCTAACCTATATAGGGAATCATTGTTCTTAACCTAGGGTTTTCAAGAAAACCCATATTCAAGGTTTGAGACACAAGCTTTTGGGATTCCTCTCAAAGTTCAGACTTTTATTGTGGATTGTGAAGCAACTAAGGTATGTGAGGCTAACTATCTACATTAGGGAATGTTTATGATTCTCCCTACACCTTGTTCTACATGTTTACCAGTAATTTGACTCAGAATACAGCTTAGCCCTAATTTCTTGAATAGTTGTAGAACTGCTATCTTCTAGGGTTGTAGTTTCATAATTCGTTCATGGTAATCACTTTGAATATCATGAACTCAGTACGTAATCATTATAGACTTGTGTATTGACATCACATGAGTCTCAGTCAGTATATAATAAGTTATTTGCTTAAGTTCCATCATCGGAAATAGTTATCATGCTATCAGCTATAGCCAGTCTCAGTCTTGTAAATTGTTTAATGTTGAACACCTGTATCTGTATTTTTAGCCCCTAGGCCACAGTTTATGCATACGTATTGCTTGGGCCTGAGGCCACAGTTTTGTGCACATTATATGGGCCCTAGGCCACAGTTATATTTACAGTTTTACAGGTGATTCTTGATTCAGAACAGAGAGTATCTCAGACTCTTGCTTTCCTATTTAGTTCAGTTTCAGTTTCAGTACTTATATTCTTTCTTTTAGTTGCCTTACATACCAGTACAATTCAAATGTGCTGATGTCACTTTTATTGCTTGGGGGCCTGCATCTCGCGATGTAGGCAACAATATACAGGTTGACGATCCAGCTAGCTAGGACTTGCTCGTATCAGCTATTGGTGAGCCCCATTTCCTCCGGGGCGCTATCCTGCTTCAGTCTTCCCGGCATTTAGACAATTATCTTTAGATGCTTCATAGATATAGTCTAGTCAGTCAGATATTAACAGTTTTTTATGTTTTAGCCTTGTGGGCTATTTATTTAGATGTTTTGAACTTAGACCAGTATTTCCGCATTTAATATATTTTCAGTCAGACTTTTAGTAGATCAGCATGTGTTAGTCTTATTTCCTTATTATTGCATGTTTTGATATCACATGTTGATTCAGCCAGCCTATGGGTTCGCTCGGTCACATGCAGTTAGGCACCGAGTGTCGTGTTACGCCTAGGCCATGGTTCGGGGCGTGACATATAATAGACATACTGTTTGTCACACTAATTTGGCCTTCGACTTGAAATATTTTGAGTTTTTGTTTGGGTCCTTTGGCCTTTCGGTTTATATAAATAATTAAACAAAAACACTATTTTGAGCTTCGATTCGGGTCCGTAATTGTGACAATTTTGAAGAAAGCATAAAACTTCAGTACTACTATAATATTAACATTTTTTTTATATAGCCACCTTAGAGTGGCGGGGGATTTGGCTAGACCCCCTCTCATATTTAATAAACAAAAATATCATTTTATAATTGTCGACGAATTTTCAAATTTTGGGGCTATTGTCTGATTCAAGAATAGGCAACTAGAACTCATTATAGATGCACATTTAGATACTCAAAACAAAAAACTATGAACTATAAAATAGAAGCAAAATAATAAAATTTAAAATGTAAATAGTAACTTATAAGGAAAAAATAGCCAACAACAACGTAGAAAAGGAACGGAGAACGAATCTTTCTGTAAGCTGCATAACCTTATTAAAATTGAAAACAAAATAGCTTTAGAAACAAAAAGAAGTGGAGTACACTAGGCTCGATCCCAGGAACTATGGACGAAACACCCAACCCTTCGCTAGTGGCACCAAGCAAACATTTGTCAGTCAGAGTGCCACTTTACGTATATAACCCATTCTCTCTCTATATACACATAAATACACAGGGTTTTGATTGAGGTGTGCGGGTGCGTGGCATCCCCACCCTCCTTAGTAGATCCGCCCCTGAGTACTACACCCACAAAGAGGAGTAGCCGCGTAAAAGACTGTATTAGTTTTAAGAGAATCTTATAGATGAATCCAACGAAATAGATCCGGCAAAATAAATATGGACATCTAACTCCGGCAATACTCTTGTTTTTCTTCTGTTCTTTTTTGTATGGAAATGATTTTGTATTGTTATGAGTAGGTGGCGCTTATATTAGTTTGTGGTGGTGGTGAGGGTGGTTTTCCGTGGTGGTGATTTGAAGGTAAAAATTGGTGTATGTATATTGTATCTCATTGAATGTCTGGTGTATGTTTGGCGTATGTTTACTGTATGTCCTATGTATCACTGTACATATAATTAGGTGCACACGGCGTATAAGTAGATACAACCACATTCAGTTGTGTATATCATGTATGTGTGTATGCCATGTGTATCTCAGACATATTTTAAGTGTATACATAGCATACAACAAAATAAAAAGATTAGCTGAATTTTATACATTTTGCAAAATTAATATTCTTGTGTTTTGTAAAGTTAGTAATATCGTTATAATTAGTAATATGTGTCATTAATATTGCTATTTATGAAATTTCCCTTTAAAAAAGCTTGGTAATCCACTAATTACTGTCAAATAATTTTGAAGTAACCTTAAGTCGTTATAAGTGTACATACCACAGAAGGATTTCTTTTTATGAATTGTTTATTTTAAGTATTCCGTTTAAGTTGTATCTTGCTTAGACAAATAAATAGAGCTGAGGTTATAGTTAAAGCCGCTAATAATAAATCGAAATAAGCAGTTATAGTAAGCATGAAGGGGCTAAATTAATTGAAATATGTTCTTTTTATACGTATTGTTTTATTTCTTTTAAATTGAAAATTCATGTTCAAAGATAAAAGTACAATAATTCTATGAGGAAAATTAAGGGGTTGTTTGGTATTAAACTCTATATGGATCATCATCTGAAAATCTGCATTTCCATAAGTAACAAAAAACTTGATTACATTAGTTGAAGAAATTTAATTAGTTATTACTACAATTTTCTTTACATTCCAGTAAAGAAATGTTTTGGTAACGAAAAAAACGTTGAGACTTACCTTTTATGTCACTTGGCCCAAGATTATGATCAAAAGTAGCCCATATTTTTCAGATCATACCCTATTTACTTCATTTTGTATATAATTTGAAATACTTAGGGAAAAGACAATAATCCCTTACTTTATGATTATGAATTTTCATTTTATTATGCTTAGAAATTGATTGAGTGATATTCATGTTTCTCATCACCGATTCAAACATTTACCCTTGAATTGAAGTAAAAATATAAAACTCCATTATTGAGGGAATTTTAGAAGCTTGAAAAACTCACAATGGGTTTCGTGATTTGTTGAAATTTTTGACAAATTGATGATTGAGGTTTGTTGGGGATGTCATTTTGAAGTTGTAGTTAAATTTTGAAGCTACTCGATGAAGATTTGAGCTACTTGGTGATGTGTTTGACCCATTTGTGCATTGAAGTTTGTAGGATGAAACCCAATTTTTCTATAAATTTATATGATATTACTCTATATAATAGTATAAAAGTGTGTATAAACACCTCTTATATATTATTATGAACTTTTATACAAGGTTGATACATATAACTAAGTATAATTATAATATTGTAATACCAGATATATAAATACTGTCGCGAGAAAAGAAGAAGTTAGTTATACAGGAGTAAACCTAAAATATAGCTACGTCACTACAATATGTTGGCTTGGGCTGTATATTTTTTAAAATCCACCCCCCCCCCGCCCCCCAGCCCCCCAAACAAAAAAAAAAGCACGGATGAAGGTCAAAATCATGCCTACCTGTGTAAGGAAGCCTTAATTTTTTATTATTTTTTTAAACTTTTTTTTTTTAATTACATAGTGGGGTAGGGGAAGGGGAAATGGGGGAGGAAATTACAACGTGAGGATTCAAACCCTCACCAACAAGGTGAAAGTTCATGTAGCCAACCAACTGAGCTACTAGATCCCTACAGGAAGCCTTAATTAAAAGCCGCACATAGTGCATGTCAAATATACTAATATACTGTGCAGATATATGTATTCTTTGACACCACTCTAAAGTCTGTTCTACAACAACAATTGGTCTAACCAAAGATAGCTTACAATCAAGCTATTCTCTTCAACCAAACTTCCTATGAACATCTCTATATAATATGTCACCTCCATGCACTTATACAACAACAGCAGCAGCAAAGTTCGTAAATTGAGAGAAATTAAAGCAGAGAGATTTTCTTTGCAAAAATATGGGTGCTATTGGAATAATATTTCTTATCTCTCTAATTGCATCATGTCTCCTCCATAGAGTATCAGCTGCAACCAGGCATTATAAATTTGAAGTATGCATAATATCAATTAGTTTCCTGTTTTATATAGTTGGATTTAACTTATATACAGTAGATATATTTTAACATGTTGTTGTAAGGTATACCAACCTTATTTTCTAAGTTACGAATCTCATTCATTATGAACAGTTATTTCTAATTATCTTTTAGGCGACCTGGTAGTATAAGAATTCTTTTACTCTGTCAGTGTACAGAAGTTAATTGTTTCATGTTATCATTACTTGAACCATAATTTTCCTTCTCATTTTTGTATTCAGATCAAACTGCAAAATGTGAAAAGACTATGCCACACCAAGACTATGGTTACAGTGAATGGACAATTTCCTGGACCTCGCATTGTGGCAAGGGAAGGTGATCGTGTTGAAATTGAGGTGGTCAATCATGTTCACAACAACATCTCCATCCACTGGTAAACATAAATATACTTATTTTCATGCAATTCACAGAATTCAGTAAGCAATTGATATCTCACGATGTAATCTTTTTATTTTATATAGATTAACTAAGGTTTACCTAAGCTTAATCATATTTTTGTTCTTACAATAGACATGGAATTTGACAAATTCGTAGTGGATGGGCAGATGGACCAGCATATGTAACACAATGTCCCATTCAAACTGGCCAAAGTTATATGTATAACTTCACTATAATTGGTCAAAGAGGAACATTTTGGTGGCATGCACATATTTCATGGTTGAGATCAACTGTTTATTGTCCTATTATCATTCTTCCTAAGAAACATACTCCTTATCCATTTGCCAAACCCTACAAAGAAACTCCCATCATCTTTGGTAATAATTAATTAAGTTCTTGGTTAATTTGACTATAGTAAGTTATTAAAATACTAATGATGAATTGATGAATGAAATATGTTACAGGAGAATGGTTCAATGCAGATACTGAAGCCATAAGTTCCCAAGCTTTGCAAACAGGTGGAGGTCCTAATGTTTCTGATGCCTATACTATCAATGGACTTCTTGGCCCTCTTTGTAATTGCTCGGCAAAAGGTAATAGTTACAATTCTATAATTAAATATTCGGCTGATTTAATTACGTGCTAACCAAAATCGACAAAACCTACACACTGATTATGTATATACTATAATATGTATATTATTTGTATATTTGTACTTAGTATACAAAATCTATATAGACGAGGGCTACTATTCTTTTTCTATAATTAAATATTCGGGTAGTTTAATTATGTCCAAAAATGTAATCATCCCTTAAATATTCCTGTTAAGAGTCCCATCCAATTTCTTTGTTCACCAATGTTGAGCCCTCGTATTATATTGTCCACGCTCCAGTTAACGAGGTCTGGGCGTGTGGGGGAGTGTTAGGAGTCCCACGTCGGATATGAAATGAGTAATTGATCTCTTATATGAACTTGGGCAATCCTCACCCTATAAGCTAACCTTTGGGGTTGAGTTAGACCAAATATCAATTTCTATATCAGTTCATTCAACTGTTCTAGAATGAATAAAACAATATAGAGTACACGTGTACACAATTCAATTTATTTTGATTTACTTGTAGAAATCATTATGAAAGATTGTTGGACTTTATAGATAATGATTCTGGAATATTAACACTTTTGGATGTTCTTTATACAGATACTTTTAAGTTGCTGGGAAAAACTTATCTTCTTCGATTGATCAATGCTGCACTTAATGATGAGCTTTTCTTCAGCATTGCAAATCATAATCTCCAACTTGTCGATGCTGACGGAGTTTATGTTAAACCCTTTGAGACAGATACACTTATTATCACACCAGGACAAACCTATAATGTTCTCCTAAAAAGTAAACCTCATTTTCCTAATGCCACATTTTACATGACTGCTCGGCCATATATGACAGGTCCTGGGACATTTGACAACTCTACAGTTGCTGGAATTTTAGAGTATGAATCAGAATCAAAATCCCATTTAAAAATCTACCACTTTTTAAGCCATTACTACCAGCTCTCAATGACACAAATTTTGTCACCAATTTTACAAGTAAATTAAGAAGTCTCGCGACTCCTCAATTCCCTGCTAATGTACCTATAAATGTCGATAAACGTTTATTTTTCACAGTAGGTCTTGGAACAAGTCCTTGTGATCAAAACAAAACTTGTCAAGGACCTAATGGCACAAAATTCTCAGCTTCAATCAATAATGTGTCACTTATACTACCTACAACTGCACTTCTCCAATCTCATTTCTTTGGACAATCCAAAGATGTATACCGGCCTGATTTTCCTTATAGTCCATTACATTGGTTTAACTACACTGGAAACCCTCCAAGTAACACCCTAGTTAACAATGATACAAAACTTAATGTTTTACCATTTAACACTAGTGTGGAGCTAGTAATGCAAGACACAAGCATTCTTGGTGCTGAAAGTCATCCTCTTCATCTTCATGGATTCCACTTCTTTGTTGTTTGCCAAGGGTTTGGGAATTTTGACCCTAATAAGGATCCATCAAATTTCAACCTTGTTGACCCTATTGAGAGGAACACTGTGGGTGTCCCTTCTGGTGGTTGGGTTGCTATTCGATTCCTTGCCGATAATCCAGGTAACTGAAGAATTTGCATTTGAAAGTTTTCTAATATCATTCATTTCATAAGTCTAATATCAAGCTTAACAAAGTAGATACTATATAAACTGCAAGCATCTATTCATAAAAGAAAAAGAAAGAAAAATACGGCATAGTGTACATGGGTAGAAGTGTAGAACTACAAGATCTAAAGAGGGGTTAATTCATTATAAGTTATATTATACATGAAAATAGCGTAAAAAGATCTTAGAAGCATGCGATAGAAAGCAGAAAAGTAAATTGATAGATTATTGAGTGCAAGCCCGTAAATAGACGATTATGGATAGTTCAGGCGTGCTTAAAGTCAACTACAACTAGAAGGCATGCCAATCTCGCCATCAACAAACCTTTGACTTTAACTGTAAAATGCTCCAAATAAGCACACGGGACATAGTTTAAAACTCCTTATATAGAACTTTAACTTTTGACGTACTGGAACCTTCAGTTTATGTAGCATCAAAGGTATTTGCCAGAAAATTCTATCGGGTTGTAGGCTAGCTTGAATCTGGGTGTGAAAATATTTTTGTACTTTTAATCTCCTTGTTAGAGTTTCTGACTCCGCTAATAATAGTGTATTGTATTATATTGTTCGTCACTAGGAGTATGGTTTATGCATTGTCACCTGGAAGTTCACACAAGTTGGGGATTGGAAATGGCATGTTTGGTTCTTGATGGTAAACTTCCAAATCAAAAGTTGCCTCCTCCACCAATGGACCTGCCCAAGTGTTGAGAGTTCAATTTCATGCATTTTTTTGTACCTCACATTTTTTTTTTCTCAATTCATGTTGATGTTTCCTCGTCATGGTTTTATTAGCTGGTGGATATCTTTCGCGAATTTCCTTTTTCTTTAAAAAAATAAAAAATAAAAAAAAATAAAAAACCTGTTCATGTATTTTCTTTTTATTTCATTATGTGAGAAAGAGGCGAGAATTTTTGTAAATTCGAAATTCTGAGAAATTTGTAATCTATAATTAATGAGAATTATCATTTTCTTTCGAATCATCTGAATATTCCTTAGATTCCATGTAGTTGACATTTATTTCCTTTAAAGCACATGCGAATGGTGTGTAAATTTCGATACTACATTTATGAAAAGATATTTTTTCCTAGGATGGTAGTATTTATTTGTTTGTTAGAACCACTGATTGTCACTCCTCGTCCTCGAGAACATATATCCCAGAGACTAAAGCGATCGCAATTCTTCAACAATAGTATATGGTTAAAAATAAATTAACACAACATCCCCAGAAAATCTGTAAGCTATATATGCACTTCTCTTAAAGAGTTTAGTTTAGAAGGTATTTCTTTGTTTTCGGATAGGATGTGTTTTCCTCAAAATAAAAAATAAGGCCATGCACCTCTTATGCACTTTCTAAGTACAATTAATGAACCACATTATTATTTTTTTCCACCAAAAGAAAAAAATGAACCACATTAACTGATTCATACTAGGTTGTGTTGCGTTGTAAACTTAGCCCATATAACATGTTAGGGAGAAAGCCGCTTTTAGGTTGTTTAAAACATAACCAAAGTTTGTAAAATATTTAACACAACCCTAAATGAGCCCTACGCAGCGCGAAATCGTATATAATCGGGCTCCAATGTGGGTATCGGATACCGGGTGGAAAACCAAAAACAAAATTTAAGACATATATCGCCGTTTTTTCATGATTTGAGCGGCAAACTACTACTTCTCCACACTACTACGACATTAAGAATTGCGATAATGGTCAAAATCACACCTGATTTATTTATTATATATATATATATATATATATATATATATATATATATATATATATATATATATATATATATATATATATATATATATTTTATATTTTGCGAGTTTCACTCCTCAACTATTAATTGTTCCCTTTTCCTACCAGAAGTATCACCATTTATGTATTAAAACCACTACAACAAATTTCATTATTTGGGACGAATTATTTTGTCACTTAAAATTCATATTTCGTCACAAAAAACTTTTTGTGACGAAAAATATTTCGTCAATTTTTCGTCCCTAAATCATGGGTCACTAAAAGTATACAGAGACAACTTAGTAATTCATCGCTAAATAATGTTATATTAACTACAAAACAAAATTTCGTCTCTAAATAAGTAGTATTTATGACGAACTTATTTGTCATAAATAGCGTAAAGTTTTTGTAGCTAAAAACATTATAATGTCGCTAAAATGATGTTTATTACCGACAAATCTAATTTGTCACTAATTATAATTTTATTAGTGACGATGCTGATTGTCTTTAAAGCAATGCTTAATTTGTAGTTAAAAGAAGTGATTACGTCACTAAATGGTATGTGCTTTGTGTACGAAAGGAAATTTTCATCTCTAAATATATAAAATAGCGACATATTTGTTTGTCGAGGAAAGGCAACAATTTTGTAGTTGAAACTTATTTGTGCATCGGAAATGGTGTTATTACTTACAAGACTAATTCGTCACTACATGTTATCTTACTTAATGACAATTTCAGTTTTCATCAAATATTAAATTAATTTGTAGTTAAAATATAACTATGTAGGCATAAATTATCCTTTTCACTTAATGTAATCAATTTGAGACGAATGAAAATGTAGCAAATTTACTTTCTATAGTTAAATGGTTTTTGTCTTTCAACTTTTAAAATTAGCTTATGTAAATAAAAGAATACAAAAACTAAAAGAGAAATGTAATGCCAAAAATAAATACAAAATCAGATACTAATTACATCTATAATTATTTTGAGATAACATCTTATTACAAATTCATTGAGTAAATAAAGTAAAATCACTCAAACATAAAAAGTTTAATTCAGATACGTGAACAATAGTGAATTAAAAAAAAAAAAAAAAAAAAAAGGTACGTTGCTTCCTCATGTGCCTTACAGCATCCTTCATCTAAAACTTTACTCTTTTTGCACCTTCATGTACCTATGTGAAAAGAAAAATAATAGTATAATTTTAGTATATACATTTTTATATCAAAATTTAAACAAAACATATCTTCAACTGTAATAATAAAACTAACATTAATTAGTGAATCAAATAATAGAATGAAAAAGAAATAGTAACTTCTGTATAAATCGTTAACTATTCGATTATCACTATTAATAAAAATTTACCTCCTTATTAAACGGATGTGAAGAATTCCTCCATTAAGATGAACTCCTTGTAGGAGTTGAATAAACCCACCGTAAAAATTACTCCTTGTGCTAAAAACAAATATTCAACTCCTTATAAAGCACTGGTAAATGTTGTTGTTGAGTCAAAACCGAAAAAAAAAGAGGTGGAGTTAATTTGATTGTGTTGTGAAAGAACCTATGAGTTCACCCTTTTTGAGTTCATCACCTTAAAGTCCACCAAAACAGTCCAAGGGACCTGGTCCTTAAGCTGTTTTCACATATAGTAATAGAAGGTAAATAAGACAAGATATTTACGTGGAAAACTCCTTGCTCAAGGGATTAAAAACTACGACCTACCCTAGTAGGATTTCCAACTTCACTAAACTGAGCAACTTCATATTACAACCTATTGCAACCTAGGAATTAAACTTTTAATCCCCAACCCTTACAATACACCTATTGTAAGCACCTTTACAATAACTCTATTGCAAAGCTCCAAGTCTTGACTACCTCTAGCCAACAACCCAACTGATACTTAGCTAACTCTAGCCAAGAAAACAAAGTTACAAAGATTGAAAACTGTCCTACTATGATGCTTCTTTACAAGCAATGTAGGATTACAAATTAAGAGCATGAAACAAGACTCAACTATCCTAGGACTTCAGATGTCTTCAGTGGCAGGAACTGGTCCGTTGGATTGTTGAGATCTTGTTCTTGTGGGCACCTTGTGAAAGGTAGCCGCCACACTTGAGAGAAATATATCCTTTTAGATTTGTAAGTGTTAGGTCAAAATGATGCCCAACATGTTGTATAAATATAAGACAAAATCGAGAGCATGTGAGAGACATGTGACCATGAATAGTGACTTCTCAAAGGCTTTTACATATCATACATACGTGTCTTTGCTTCCGCGTGAGCAGAACAGTGCGCGACTTATACATTGTTAAGTACCGTGCAGTACTCTCATGGGACCTGATGGAGGACCTGGTCCTTGGATCTTTTGTCAATCATCAAAACTTATGAACTACTATAACTCATTAATTTCTCCCTTTTTGATGATGACAAACTTGTAATTCATGTTCCCCTTGAGGACGTGACCATTAACATCAAGTGTAGTATAAAAAGATGGATTATCAATATCAATACTGTATAGTATCAACATTGAAGATTGTCCCATTCCCTCTGAGGACCAGGTTTCTTTTTCATCAAAGCTTAGCATCATTCTTCCATACCCATAATAGAAGACTCTTTTCATAGCAAGTTGCATAAGATGGATTTCGCACTTGTAGGAATATAACACTTATTACGAGCATATATGCACAGCACAACCCACATACACCAACATCAACATCAATTTGATTTCATTCCCCCTTTTGGCATCATCGAAAAGAGAGGTTAGCGCTCACTTAAAGAAGTTCAGTGATATTGACTCATAGCCACTCGGGCAACACACCAGGAGCAACAAAGGTAACAATATAGGCTCAAAGAGGTAAGCAATTGCACAGTCAGAATAAAACCCTACAAAAAGAATCATATTAAAAAGTAGCAGTCTGAAAGCACAATGATATGATAGTTTTTAAAAAAAATCAACATAAGCAATGTCAAAAATCCAAGACAGGTGACAACAAAAAAAAAGGAGAAATAAGATAGGGGCAGGACTGGGGTTGGAGAGAATTTAGCGAGAGAAGGCTTTGAGGGTTGTCCTTTGGTCCTGGATCATCTGGTCGCGAAGCTCATCCAGCTTGTTCCTCAGATCTTCATTCTCAGTTCTCAGCTTAGAATTTGCAGCGGTCAGTTCTATGATAGGACCAGGTTCCTGAGCTCTGGCAGCCAGCTGTGTCTTCAGAACGACAGTCTCAGCTTGTAGCCTCTCAATCTCTGCAACGGCCTGCTCCTGCGCCTCAATCAGACTGGAGATGGTTGAGTTGTTCCCGAGGCCCCTTTTTCTTTCCAAGCACTCACAATCTTCCAAGGTCCCTACGGTGAACATATGTTTTCTTGTCCCCATAGTTTCCTTCCCAGTCTTGACATTGAAATACTCGAACACTTTTGTTAGGGAAAACCCATATGGAAGACCATGCTTTCCCTCTCTAGCATTAACCACTTTTATCATATGCTCAATCATTATAGCAAGCAGACTTACGCACCGAAAATTTACTAGCGCTTCAATAAGGACCAGGTCCGCTACTGAGGCAATACATCGCCTTTCCGCCCTTGGAAGTAGTGCTTTATTAACAATTTCAAACAGGAGCTGATATTCAGGTTGAAGTTGTTTCTTATAAAGCCTTTTCCCAGTTGCAGACACTCCCCTTTTTACAACCAGATCCTTGAAAGTTTGTGATATCTCCCCTCGTAACGATTTTAATCCATTAGATTGTACATCAAGAATTTTTCCCAACTCTGCTTCATCCACTTCGAAATCCATGCCATTTACTATCATAACTAAGGTAGAATCATCAGTATATACCAACGAAGTATACAACTTACTTACTTCATCTTCAAAGACACTTGGAGCAGGAGAGGTAAACAGATTCTCCCACTTTTGGAAATCCAAAATCTTTAGTAGCTCCTTCATTCCATTTTTCTCTGCGATATCAAGATCAACAACTCTTCCAAATAACACCTTTTGATTTTTCAAATTTTCTTGCCTAAGTACTTCCAACTCTTTGATTTGTTGCCTCTTCATCGCAGAATCGAAATTCTCATGTGAACTATTTTTTCTTCTTTTAGAGGAGAAAGACACAATCTTCTCCTCTTCCACATCCTCATGATCATGAACGTCAAACTCATCCACCACAACATTCTTTCCTTTATCTTTTGTGTTTTTCCTGGAATTTCTCCTTGCCAATGGAGAGGATTCCTCTTCACATTCACTATCAGACACAATTACTATAGTTTCGTCATCTTTCAACCCATGCTTTACTAGTCTCTTTCCTTTCTTTCCTGTACCTTTTTCTTTGCTCTCTTTAAGAGCAGCCTACGTTGAGCCTTGCTCCTTTGTCTATTGGTAGGTGGCTTAGCAGAGATTTGCTTTCTTGCATTTTCACCAAGTTGCTTCACACGACTAGATGACCTTTTGATGACAGTCCTCAAGCTTACATTATCATCTGAATCGACTTACAGAGAAGGATTTAGAGGACCAGGTTCCTTCTCAAGAGAAGAATCACTTAAAGGTACAACTATAGTGGACAAGGTGTTTTGCAGTTTCTCCAGAATCCATTTTTTTACGTCAAGGCAACAGGTCATTTATTTGCATCCCCTATTTCTTGCACATAATCATTCCCCCCCCCCCCCCCCCCCTAAGAATCTTTGTACTAACCTCCTTAGCATGAGACATATCAATAGAACCAGTTGCACAATCCACTAGATTTTCTAGACTATTAGAAAAACCTGATCGTATTTCTGACACATTCCCATCAAGAACTACAGCTGAATCTGAACTTACTTTATCGCTAGCAGGAGGAACGAGATTACCTAGGTTTGAAGGATTTTTTTCAGAATCTCCTTTATTAACATCACTTTCCTTTTCCTTGTCGTCATTAGCACTGATAAACTCATGCATGACCACGGAACTTGATTTTTCTGTATCCCTGATTTGGTCCTTGATCTCCATATTTTCAGTGGCCTCAGTTTGACTTGACATTTCGACTCCGTCATCTTTCTCCTCAAGCTACTTAGTATTTAGAAGGACATTCAAGATACTTGGAGTTTGACCACTTTCTTCTGAGTTGTCTTTTTCATTTGGAGCAGGAACTGTGGAGGGAGAAACGAACTTCTTTGGGGTTTGACTCTTGCGCGTCTTAGATGGACCTGACACCATGGGCTTTGGTGGAGAAGCATATGAGTTTTGGTCAGTGGAGATGGGTGATTCTAAGGATGATTCTAACATTTTTGGGTCTGACGAAGTTGAGTTCTCTGAGAATGGGAGAGAAGAGTGCATTTTTGGTGTGGAGGAAGAGATAGAATCATCTGGAGACATGGTCATAGTTTGAACACAAGACGACACAGAAGAAGAATGTTACACAGAGATGGAAGATGAAAAGTTTCAAGAGGTGAAGAGACACGGACTTTTGGCTGAAGAAAGAATATGAAAAGACGATTCTGATAGGTGAGTTTCCTTAAATGATGGATCAGCTCAGAGAAGATGTATCGAGTGGGCTTCAAAAAGGAATTTTCGAAAAGTGAATTTTAATGACATTGCATTTTTTTTACAATCTTTAAAAAAAAACATATAAGTACTAAAAAGACCACTAACCTGAGTCACAGGGACCAGGTTCCTGGAGATCTCTTTAAAAAGTAGGCAAAGATTCTGATAGATGCAATGTCACCAATGCCTGTGTTGTACCAAAGAATCCCTGTGTGTATACCTGTGACGGTATAGAAGTGAGTTAGGTATCACCAGAAAAACACTTTAAGTAGTGTGACTGTCCTTTTATCATAGCCAATCGATGCGGGAATTTTGAGGAAGAGCAACCAGTTGAGCTTGATAAATGCCCAACACTGAAAGATTTCTTTCAAAAAGCTCCTTGCTTGGTGAAGATATCTGCTACTTGGTCCTCTGTCATCGATGTGCTTGATCCTTTTGTAATGCACTGATTTTGTTTTCATGTTAAGTACAATTGCATTTGACACACAACAAGGGCACACACCCAAAGAAGCACGCTAAGAACCTTAAGCCATTGATTGATCCATAGCGATTGAGAACCGCGAGAGATAGCAACCACATTCTCAGTTTCAGCAGTGGAAAGAGCCACTGAATTTGTACCCTAAAAGATCAAACACGATCCCAGAATATATGTCATTCGAGATGTGCTCTTTCTATCTACCAAGTATCCAGCATAATCATCATCCAACCAAGTCAAAATTATCCTCAGAAGGATAGGAGAGTACCAGGTCCTGCAATATCCTTTCAGCAGCTTTCAGATGCGACTCTTTATGACTTGATTAGAACCTTTGTTTCTTGTGGTGTTTTCAAAAACATCAAGCTTGTTTTGAGGCACTCACCTAGTCCCAATCACTAATCTAGGGACCCGGTGCTTCCACATTTGATCCATCATTTGCATTTACAGACCCATGATCTCCACTTCTTTGCTTTGCCCCATGAGTGCTTTACACATCGTCAGCTACTCCGTCTTCAGCTCCACCACTTTTAGCATTTGACTTTCCTAACTCCTCCTTAACATCGTTGAGAATAAAACATTTGTGTCCGAATGCCTTTAGGAAAGTTAGCTGGGGTTTCTTTCTATTCAGCAATTTCTAGGGAATCTTCTCAAGCAGGAAAACGATCATGCACCTGCTCCTCTCTTATGCAAGCATCACATGCCTTGTGATATTTGAATTTTATATTTGGTAGCACACGGACCAGGTCCTCGCAACAAGACTGTTCAAACAGAGAAAAGCTTGCATGTCCTAGTCACCTTTTTGCTCACAAGTTCTTTGAGATAGGTGACAATGCAAGAACAGGAGAAGAACTTCACTCCACTCCCTTTGTCACGGATTGGGGATGGACTAAGTAACTTATTTCAAGCCATTCACATAGTACGCATTGACAATTGTAAGGGAGAGTGTTTTGCCAATTCCAATAATAACATCTTGTCATCAGAAGATATACTCTCACCTTAGAAGACCTTGAGTGAGAGGAAATCATCCATTATACTTAGAACAACCACTATTTGTATACTCATTTTAGCTGCCTCTTCTCACTCCAGCCTGCCATCTAAGTCATTCATTAGATTTAGGAACCCAAACCAGTTTGGGTCCCTCAAAATGATAGAACAAGTGAATTAGGCTTCTTTTAGTCCATGTAAGTAGAATAGATTTTCTCTTTTGAGGACCAGGTTCCTTTGTTCTAAATTCTTTATTTATCTGAACAACTTGAATTTTGGATTTGCATCCATCTTTATAAAGACAAGTTTGACCGCAGTGAGTGCATCGCCAAATTTCAGAGTTGGTACCATGCTTGCTATGTGAGTTGTAAGGGACTTCTGCCTTATGAAGGCTAATCACCTGCGTGCCACTGACATCCTCGTACATAGAAGCAATTTCATCTGTGAACCAGGTACAACAAGGTGACTTATCAGGATCTGTTTTAACCTTCATACTATCCTCCAGTAGCTGTCTACTCTTATTTAGCTCAGAGGTGAGACCCACTTTGATCTTCTTAAGCTCCTTTTCATGCTCAAATTAAGTTTTACAAATCTTCTTTTCTTTCTTCGGAGTAATCACCTTTTTCTTTATTTGAATCTTTAACAGAGATATCTCTCTTTTTACTTCAATAGGTTGTTCCTTCAGATCTACAATGGAGACTGCCAAGTTATCCTTTTCATGTTCAGAAACACAAAATTCTTCAATTAAGCCAATCTCAACATCCTCATTATCGTTGATAGCAACAGATCTGACTATGAGTGCAAAGGTTGACTCATATTCTGAAGGTTCATTGACAACAACAATCATAGATGTGTCTCCTTGGTCATCTACATCTTGAGATTTATGTGAGAAGTCTTCCAAGTTGTCAACACTATTATTGTTGACAACTTGTTTATCCGGGCTTCTAAATTTACAAAACACTTTATTTTTCAATTTTACTATCAACATTACTAGCATTATTTTATCACAAATTTCAAAATGGTTCGTCATCATCTTTATTTCAAATTTTGTGCTCGTCAAATTAATTATACTCTATCAAGTCTTTTATTTTCTACGCATTAATCACTAATTATCATAGTATATATTATACTAGTTAGAAGCTAATTAAATAGGGAGAAGGATCAACATTTCTTTAAATAGCCCAAGTGTCCATGTTTTTTTTTAAATTTCATCCGACCAACCCACTTGATTAAACCCAAATCAGTCCATATTTCAAAACCTACCCGATCCAGCTCATCAACCACTCCTACCCGACCCGGCCCACTTGTCTTCTAAATTCACTCATCAGTTGAAGCCTAAAGAAACTAAACCTAGCCGCACACTTCTCATCTCCTTCATCTTTCCTCTCCCAAACAAGAACCTTTTTTTTACAGCCATGGCAGACCATTACCACACTATTTTGGTGCAAATTTTGTTTATTTCTACCTTTGTCCGATATGCGCCTAGTCTCGTTTCGTGTTTGGATGGTAGTTCACTCTCGAAGCTCGGTGGAGGTCTCACTATTTCGGAAAATCCGAAAATCTCGTATTAAGCATGCTCCTCTTTCTTTGGCTTTAAACTCAATCTTCTTTATGATTTTTCTTTTCACCATTTTAGTACACGAACTTTATTTGATTTTTGTCTTCTTCCATCTTTCTAAAACAAATCTCAAACGTTCGATTTTTGACTTTTGACCTAGATAATTCAAGTTCCGCTCATATGATATTTACCCCTTCATAAATATGATCTTGTGTCCTCTTGTTTTTGGAACCACCGATACCTTACTACACCCAACATTTCTAAATCTCTACTACTACTCTAAATTCGGGATTTGTTAAAAATTCCATTCTGTTCCGAGTTGATTTTTTTAGCCGCCTCAATTCTCAGAAAATAGATCCTTTTAAAATACCATACGATATCTGGTATTGCCTTATTTCTTCAATCTCGGTTTATACTTTAGTCGCACCTCATTTGGGATTCGAGTTTGAATCTAATCATAACGAGAGAGTAGATTCGACGCCGACCCAGGTTCACTGTCCCCAAAACAGGTCACCTTTTTTTTCAATTTGTTCGAAATAACATATTCACCTTAAAGTCCACTTGGGTTCATATGTGACGAAATGATTATACCACATATCGATATTGGTTGTTGATTTTACTTGGTTTAAAAGGTCATGGCTGTTGTTTAAGCTGATAAGATTAATGTTGTCTGGTTAGTTGTAGTTTCCTCCAATTTACATTGTCATGATTGTTTGTTAAAAATAGAATCTGGTTAATGTTAAGGGATAATGATGTGCTCTTTATCTGTTCAAGTGATTTAGTGTGGGTTGTTAGATTATATGGTTCAGCCTTGTTTGTTGATTGCATACTAATCTTTTTCTTTCTTTTTGTGCATGACCATCGCTTACGAGTCCGAGGGACTCGTCTTCTTCCGCATTCGGTGTTGGGCTAAAAGCCCAACATAATATTCTCGGGTCATCTTCCCTCAATCTATCCGCAGCAAAGAAAATAGAAAACAAATTCCGTGCTAAAGTCCAATAACAAAGCAATCGTAGCCTTGGGTGACATTCAATACACCCATCTCGTTACATTTTTTACACCTCTCTTTTTACTTTATTGCATTTAACTTGTATTGTTTTGACTAACACTTCATCTTACTCTTGTTTCCACTTAGCTTGGACGAATTAAAGAGAATTAGCATAGGTAGTGTTAGAAGTAATGGGTAGTTAATTTAAAGGGAAACTAATAATTAATGCCACAATTTTCATTCTCTTCTATTTATGTTTAAACTATTTATAGTATTTACAATATTTAGAATAATTGATTTTTCAAAATAGTATGACTACATATTTTGAGTTAAAAGAATCAAGATTCACTCTTACGATCTTAGAAATTTGAAACTTCATAAATTTTACATTAACGTTAGTTTATTGTGAGAAATAAAAGGCAAACTAGTTCTGTGGACAACTTCTTCACTTTAGCTCTTTTTTTTTTTCAACACTTGAAACATGTATTTGTTAAAACAATCTTTACACAATCTATATTGAACTAATAGTCTCCGTATAAAACCTTTAAACTTTACCGATATTAATTTTATAAACAACTATTTAAATTTGTTAGTCAACATAACTTATTTTCTCCAATATTTTTTAAAACGTTACACATCCTGTTTCTTTAGTTTATTTGTAACTAAACTCTTTTATGCAACTATTATTTTTCTACAAGTTTCATTTTTAATAGCATTCTATTTCTATCCATAACTTTAGCAATGCTTATAAAGATATTTTCTTAAATATTATAAAATATCGCATCTACATCCTTGGCCTAATTAAATTTGAGTCCGGTCGGTCAACCATTATTAATGGATCTTAAAGGGTGCCTAATACCTTCCCTTTAAGTTCGTAGAACCCTTACTTAGAATTTTGATTTCGTAGACTTTAAAATAAAAATCAACTTTAGATAATTATTTTAATAACTTTAGGTGCCCTAATTCACCATAAATAATTAGGTGGCGACTCTTAACTTTAAATAACCCTGGAATTACCCGGATGTTGTAAACTATTTTGACCCCGGTTAAAATAGGGTATAACAATTATTTTTATCATTATGTCTTAGCCGCTTTTTCAATTTTGTTTTTGTAATAGTCAAGCTTAGGAGAAAGACATTCTTTAATGAAGTGTCCATGCTTCTCACACTTGTGACACCAATAATTTCCTTTTAAGCTCCTACTAGGACTTCCTTTCTTTAGGACCTCACCAATTCTTCGGACCATCTTTTGAAATCTTCGAGTCAGATATGCCATATCGTAGTTGTCACTGCTTGAGTTACTTTCAGCAGTTTTGAGAAGCAGGTGCTCCTCTTTCTTTGGCTTTCTTCTTTCCGGATCTTGAATAGACTCACCGTCCTTTCTTTCTAAAACCACTTGCACTCTTGCCTTCCACCGCTTATGATATTCTTCATTGAATCTTGGTGGTCTTGTGCTAGATTCTTTCTTTTCTAGGTTTGGTGAACCAGTCATAACGATGATCCTTTCTAGGTGTTAGCCTTTTAGAAAGCACCCGCTTTGATACCAATTGAAAGAACCTATGAGTTCACCCTTTTTAAGTTCATCACCTTAAAGTCCACCAAAACAAACTAAGGGACCTGGTCCTTAAGCTGCTTTCACAGATAGTAATAGAAGGTAACTAAGAGAAGATATTTACGTGGAAAAATCCTTGCTCAAGGGATTAAAAATCACGACCTACCCTAGCATGATTTCCTAAACTGAGCAACTTCAGATTACAACCTATTGCAACCTAGGAATTAAACTCTTAATCCCCAACCCTTACAATACACCTATTGTAGCCGCCACACTTGAGAGAAATATATCCTTTTAGATTTGCAAGTGTTAGGTCAAAATGATGCCCAACATATTGTATAAATATGAGACAAAATCGAGAGCATGTGAGAGACATATTGTCACACCCCCAACGACGAGTATGACGGGCTACAACCCGTAGGTCGAAAATCACCTGACTTAACAGTTACTTTGAACATCACATACCATAACTCAAAGAACACACGTATGCGCGCGCGCACACACACATAGAAATATATATATAATTCAACACATATGTACATATGCGGACCGACATGGTCGCCACAACATAACGTATATTATAAAGCCGGCAAAGCTATAAGAAAATATCAAGAACCCAAAACAAGGCCGGCAAGGCCATACATAATATTTACATATCCTACTATGTCCATGAGCCTCTAAGAGTATACATATGAACATATTTTATACTAGCAGAAAAGTACCAAAAGATAGCAAGCCCGGAGTAGTGGCACTTGCTAACACCGCTAAAGCTGGAAAATCCTATCTCCTCAATAACTTGTCGAACAAATGCAGCGTCCCGTGCAATGGGACGTCAATACGGATAAAAGTACTGAGTATGTAAGGTAGGAGAGTAACAACATAATTAAGATATAATGTAACATTAATAAGGGCAAAAGAAAACTGAACATCTAGAAGTAGCACGAGATACAATGCATGATAAATCATTTGTATGCGCGCGCGCGCGCACACACACACACACATATATATATATATACATAACAGATAGTATCCATGTCCGGCCGTAAGGCTCGGTGTTATATGTGTAAAATCATGCCTAGTCGTTAAGGCTCGGTGTTATCATCATTAGCCCGCGTCTGGGGCAATATCATAACATATATATGTATATATATATATATATATATATATATATATATATATATATATATATATATATACCATGCATGAGAAGTCAATGATTTGACCTTGGCCTTTCGGAGTGACATAAGGTCGGTAGCCTCCGAATAACTTATGGAATTCGTATCGAGTCCAAAGAAGTAATCGATGAGATAAGTAAAATAATATTTTAAGAATCAATAAAATAACAAGACATTAAGATTTGAAATACAAAGCATGGGAATGGAGTGGATTTGTTATGGAACGCTCGTGTTTATATTCTAGTTGGATTCATGCCAAAGAAAGAGGGAAACGAACACCTTACATACCTTATCCGTCAAGCCACCACTTAAAGTATTCCTTACACCGATGCTTGCCCTTTCACCCGAACCTATATATCGAGAAATACATATTTAATCATACTTTCATCATATTTCCATCAACTTATAAGCACTAATTATTGAAGACTAATTTGGGTTACGAAAATTTGGGCAATATCTCCCCTATATCATCTACTTCCTCCAAATACCAAAACAACTCCCAAACAATACCAACAATATCCTCAATATTCTACAAAATAAATATGTATATTTTCATCCAAAACTCTCTTCAAACCTCAATCCATAAGCCAACAACATCAACTCAACAAACTTTAACTTTTATTCTCGTAAATATTCCTAAATCAACGTTAATAAAGAGAGAGATTCAATGATTCATAACTTATCTTTACTAAAGTAGCAAGATCTTCAATATTTACTTTGTTTCCAAGCCAGCTCCAACACAAAACGAAATTATAATCGCGACTACATGTTGTCCGGACCTCGATTAATACTCCGTAACTTGAAATTTACTCAAAATCCTCACTTTTATGTGATATATGAGCTCTCATGCTTGCTGAATTTTCTGGAATGTTTTAGGAGATTATGATGGAGAAAAATGGGTTTTTTAACCCTTTTATAGTGGATAAGAGTCGACAGACTGTAGCAGCACTGTAGCAGGCTGTTTCTGCTCTGTCAGCTGAATTTGTAACGTCCATAATTCTCTCCTCCGATGTCCTATCGACGAGCGGTTTGTTACATTAGAAACTAGACTCGATGAACTTCATTTTAGAATTTCGAAATACCTTAAAACTCCTAATATACCTAGAGATATACCCCTCCAAAGTTGACAAAATTCTATCCTTGATTCTACCAACTTTTTTTTTCCAAATTTTTGACAAACTTATTTTCTTTGATTTGCTTGGTCCCAGAGTCTTCCATAGCTTATTATATGAACTTAAATCCTCGTAACCATGAGATAGGTGCATACAATCTCACATATCCTAGGAAGTCCTCCAGGTCTACACTTAAACAACTAATGCCTAATAGATTTCACGTACAAAACTACGAGGTGTAACACATATGACCATGAATAGTGACTTCTCAAAGGATTTTACATACAGCTGTGCTCCTGAATAGTGCAGCAGTTTTACAGCTGTTAAATACCGTGAAATACTCTCATGGGACCTGATGGAGGACCTGGTCATTGGATCTTTTGTCAATCATTAAAACTTATGAACTACTATAACTCATCATGCTGGATAGCCATCAATCGCAAAAATAGATAGAAAAAGAAGAAATATTTATGCAGGCTATTCTCTTGTGATTAGGAGAATAAGTATTTCAAATTGAGTTGTGCACTTCAACTTTATATAGGTAAGTGGTAACTGATGGAGATTTACAGGGAGGAAAAATAGGGAATGGGTGAGAGTGGGAATTTTACACCAAAATATTGGAGGGAAGTAAAATAATTGAAAGTCAAATTTTGTTATTTTACCTTCCCTCCAATATTTTCGTGTAAAATTACCATACTTATGATTTGTTTGACTTGATGACTTACCATTAAATATTAAGATGATATTTCTATAATTGATTGTTGTAATATGGATGATTTCAACACTTTTTACTTCACAATTTTTATTTGGATAAATTGTGAAACACTTTAAAAATAAGTTTGTATGTGATCAATATGTCATTTATGTACATAAGCAAGCTTAGTATTAGGATAACAGTACATACTAATTGTAAGGTCCCACAAAGTTTTATATTTAAACTAGACTAATTACAAGTTTAATGAAGTAATTAAAGTAATATCGGTTGTGTGTAACCCACACATGGTACCATGAAGATGGGGCAAGTTTAAGGCATCGAGTGTTGGTTGCGGTTAGGGGTGTTCACGGTTTGGCTAAAAATCGAACCAAATCGATTAAATAAATCGATATTTGTTTGAGTTTGGTTTAGTTTTAAATTTTTTATAATTGATAAAATTTTGTTTGATTTGATTTTATTAGAAACAAACCGAAGAAAAGTTCGAACCAAACCGACAAATTATATACAATTTTTTTACAATTATATATATATCATTTTAAATACTTTATATACTTTTTCATCAAAATCTTATTCATCTCGAATAGGCCAATGAACTTTACACCTTAAGCTCATTTCTTAAAAGTAAGTCATGAATCCAATTAACTCAATTATATAAAGAAACAACTATAAAATTTACTTATATTTTTATTTTGTATTTCTTATTAACTTTATTCACTTGATTAAAGCTACTATATTTTAAGACATTTTCTCCATATTCCACGTAAATTATAGCTATACAATAAAAGAGTATTAATGGATTATGAGTTGGAAAATGATGAGAAAGTCTTTCCTAATTTTAGGGGAGAAAAATGAAAAAGAAAAATGCATTAGGTTTCTTAAAATCGAAAATCGAACCAAACCGAACTCAAACTGACAACAACCACACCGATGGATATATAATATTATGTTTGATTTGGTTTGATATTTTAATAATTAAAAAACTGGATAATTTGATTTGGTTTTTATTTTAGCCAAGAACCGACCCAAGCCGAACTATGAACACCCCTAGTAGCGGCCCTCCAAATTTGTGGCGTAACTTTAATAGCGAAGAATCTCAAATTTACAAAAATCGAACATATATGATTGACATAAATATTTGTTGCAGTAACTCTTACCAAATACAGTGACAGAATTATGACTATATTCTTCGAAAAAATATGATACAAAATTATGTGATAGAGCTATGACAAAAAAATATCGTAAAAACTTTTCATAAAATAATTATGTTATTTATTGTAATGGACTAGTGATAGCTTTTCCATTACTCATATAACTAGTCACTAGAAATATGTAGTGCGCTATCATTACAAAAATTGTATTTATAAAATTACAATTTTTTCTGATGTGTGTATGTGTCTATATATATATATATATATATATATATATATATATATATATATATATATATATATGAGTTATGAAGTAAAAATTAGAAAATATAAAACATCTATGACGTACAACCTTTTCCAAAATATTTTATTAGGTAAAATTAATTTATATGTATATTGTACGTGTATTTCCATTGAATATTATAAAATTAAAGAAGATAAAATAATGAGAGATGTATATGCAATATTTTTAAAAATACATATTGTTTTCCAAAAATGTGATCACATTGTTATCTCTGAATCTTTGCGCTCTTCATTTGTAGTTGGCGTATCATTTTTAAAGCTTCTTTTTTCATCTAAACAACTAAAATCATTAAAATCAAAGAAAATTATGTTTGTGTGATGCATGTTCATTGACCGATAAAACTCTAATTTTTATTGTATTTAGATCAAGGTGCTATCATTGATGATCTTTTAAATTTTAACTACGAATTTGTTTCGTAGCCGATAAATGCACTATTCAACGACGAAACTAAATCGTAGGCGTTTAAAAATTGTATTTTTTGTAACAAAATTTCGTTGTGACTAAATTGTACGTTAAATAGAGACAATAGTACAATTGTCACTAGTTGTTTGAACTATTAGTGACAAAAACTAATGTCACAATTAAATTTAAGATTTTGTGGCTAAAGTTTAGAATGATTAGCTACAAATTCTAATTTGTTGCTATTGCATCAACATACTTTTTGTGACGAAAGTATTTCGTGTCTAAAATTTAACTAATTTTAGGATAAAAAATGGTTCGTCGCAAATTGGGTACATCATTAACGGCAAAATAATTTGTCACTGATAATTTTAAATTCGTAGCTAATAGTACTTAATATATGGCGCCCACTTATTTTTTGGTGGAAAACTTTAGTGGACAAAACTTTGCTACGAAATTTTATGTTTCGTCACTAAAAGTATATGCTTCATGTATTTAAAGACAAAAAATAATTTTCGTCACAAAAAGTGAACAATTGGTGACGAATTTCATGTCGTAGCTAACAATTTCGTAGCTAAACATCACATTTGTTGTAGTGAACAAAGTAAATTAAATATCAATGAACATCACCATCTACCTCAATGAGTTCATTTTAATTGGAAATTTTAAAATATTTTGCAGATAACTAAAAGGAAAGTAAATTACATATCAATGAACATCAAAGTTGTTATTAGGTACACAGTAATCAAAGGAAAAAAATGAACAACCGACAGCAACTAACAGAAAATGACGTTAAAGCCTCTGACTTGATTAGTAGGTATTAAATTAATTAAAGGTTGGAGAACGAGTGCAACCTAGCAACTTACAATTTGCCAATTTTTGGTTCATGAAATGATAACTAACAATTGGCCAATATATTTAAGTTGATGTGAGTATTCCAATTTTCACTCAAGTTCCAGAATTTTGCAGCTCGTGTTATGCTCATATATAATTAAGATAAATTATTTTCGTTACAAGATTGGTGAAAGATCATAGGATATAGACAAAAGAGGAACATTTGGTTTTGCCATATTCATTGGAGCCAATGTGACATTAATTTGCTTAGCCACACCATCATAGTCCACCCAACCCTGCATTGGCTGCCCACTAGCAAGTGTCATGTTATTGAATTTGACACCATAATAACCTGCTGGTTTCGAATCAACGGATTTTAATCCGTTGATGTCGATTCCAACATGGTTACCATCAATATCATTGAATTCTTTACTCGGAACTGTATCAAACTCCACCGCGAAAACATGATCAGTGACTTTGCCGATAGTGTTATCATTGAAGAGGCCAAGAAATTGGCTTGGAAGTGCATCTGCTAGCCCTCCAACAGGTGCAATAACAAAAGCCATGCCATGACCAGGCAAAACAGAAGGCACTATGGCAAAGACAAAAGTGGTAGAAAAATAGAAATTTGAACCATTTTAATTACCAAGTTCTTGAAATTGATTGGTGTGGGATAAAAAGCATGGCCTTTTTGCAGCGTAGAAGTATTTGTTAACTGTAATAGGCCATTTGGTGCGTACTGTGCTATGCCATCAAGACTCAAATTTGCTCTATTGAAGCCATTGTAAATGAATCCAAGCTCTTCAGAGTTTGCAAGAACAAAAAGAGCAGGCACAATCAATGCCACAATCTTGAAAAACATGGCTATAAGTCTTTCAATAATTCATCAGAACTCAGAAGGTTATAAGCAGATGTAATGATTGAAATAGTTATGAACACCCTTTAAGTAAATTCATATGTTTTCTTTACTGCATGTGGTCCTAAACTTAATTTCTTGGTTGTGATATGTGACAAGTAGTGAAAGAACCAGTAGTCAAACTTTGTGGGCTTGTATTTGTTAGAAAAATATTATTTTCTATCTAATATCTCAAAAATAGAAGGACTATTCCTAATGACTACTTTGAAATAAGAGTATTAATTCTATAGTTTATTAGCCTTAATGGCAGATTTCTTAATGAGAGAAATTGATTGTCCCAAACGTTTTAGTAAATAGATTTTGATCGGCCTTTATGGTTGAATTTGGTCACCTTTTATGGTCTAGATTCTTTTCTTAATTCTTTCTTAATGAGTATTTGATATTCAATAATATCACACTCGTAACATCAACTTTTGAAATAATAATCCTTTGGCCCGCATTGATATCCTTGAATAGTATTAAGTGCTATTATTTGTATTCAAGTCCCACGTTATTTGCTGAGCTTTGACTAGCTTTGATTAGCCTCTATGGCTAGCCGTTCAAAAGTTCTCTGATTTAACTTCTTAAGCCTATAAATTCCAATATGTTTTCCTTGATAGAGGATACACGAAAGAAACAAAATAACATTCTTCTACTCCTCGGGTTCCTTTTGGTTACATTTCATAAAATTATTTAATCTTTGTTAGATTATAAGTGACTAGTTTTTTTTACATCAGAGAGCTTGTTGAATCCTGGGGATACACCTTAACCTTTGAAATATCCTTAAGGACGGTGTCTTAATTGACATGCCTCAAGCTACGAATATTTCCGTGAATTCAAGATTTTTTCCAATAATCTTAAGGATAATTACTATTTGTTGTCATGGATCACGGAAAAGATCAAACCGCTATCGTTACCGATAACACTGACGGTGTTCCTGCTGCACAAACATCTCCTGTTGTTGTTCCCGTTGTGTCTCCACACAACTTTGCCAAATACTTCCCTGATGTTTCAAAGGTGGAAGTTTTTGGTGGACAAAATTTTAAGAGATGGCAGGAACGTATTTTTTCTGCTCTTGACATGTATGGTGTGGCGTCTGCGCTAACAAATTCAAAACTTGATGAATCTTCGTCTTCTACTCAACAAAATCAATGGGTTTATGCAAACAAG
The DNA here is from genome assembly GCF_029784015.1 of Lycium ferocissimum. Classification (NCBI taxonomy): domain Eukaryota; kingdom Viridiplantae; phylum Streptophyta; class Magnoliopsida; order Solanales; family Solanaceae; genus Lycium; species Lycium ferocissimum. The sequence continues at coordinate 62,619,033 of NC_081346.1, read as the reverse complement.
GTGTGTCAGCACACTATACTAAGTACTCTTTCTAACGAGTTGTTCGATGTGTATTGTTCTAATAAAGAAGCAAAGGAAATTTGGGACTGTTGTATGCGAAGATAATCTGTGAAGATGCTACCAAACAAAAGTTTGTTATTGGTAATTTTTACAAATGGGAGATGACCGAACAAAGATGTGAATATGCAAATCAACGAGTTTCAAACCGGGGAAAACTAGTTGAAGATCTTAAGTTGGAGAAAATTATTTTGCTTCAGCATAGCTAACCACAACATTCGTTGTCGAAGTATGTTGATTGAAAAACAACACAATCTTGGAGTGACTACAAACAAAATTTGAAGCCAAACAAAAGCGATTCCTCATCTCTTGATGATTTGGTGAAACACATCATCATAGAAGATACCAACCGAAAACAATCAATTTTTGCCAAAGGAAAAGAGATCACCACAAATGCCAATCTTGTGGAAGACAAGAAGTCTCGCAACAAAAATACCAGGTATGAAAAGGAACCTGGTTACAATCTCAAAGCCAACAATCAAACTTTCAAGAAAAAAGGCAATTGTTATGTGTGTGGAAAACCAGGCCATCAATCTCATTATTTCAACCAATCTAGGTGTAGAAACGATTTGGGAATAATGACAATCAATTAAGCCAAGAGTAAATGTGAAATTTGCTGAAACAAATGATATTATTGTTGCGGTCATTTCCCAAGTGAACATTGTGGCTTTGTGGTTGGTCAAGGTGATAGACTAGCAAGGACCCTGCTACTAGGCATATTTGTACCAATAAAACTGATTTTGTGTCTTACACCCAAGTCGATGAGGGAGAAGAAGTGGTGTACCTTGGTGATTCAGAAGCGCTCAAGTTCTTGGAAAAGGAAAAAGTTCTTCTCAAACTCACATACGGAAAAACTTTGGCCTTAAACTCATTTAATTATTGCATGTTCCTAATATCCAAACCAATTTGGTTTCGGTGGGATTATTAGGAAAAGTGGGGGTGAAAGTTTCGTTTGAATTCACGACAAGGTTGTGTTAACCAAGAACAATGTTTTTGTGGGCAAAGGGTATTGTAATCACGGTTTATTTGTGCTCAATGTTTCTCAGGTTTTGAGTGAAAATACTAGTACTTGATTGTTTTTTTTTTTTTTTTTTTTTTTTTTTTTTTGGCATGTTAGAGTTGGAAACATGTGGAATAAATGTTTTCTCTGATGATAAAGTTGAAAACACATGGAATAAATAAGAACTTAGCTTTCTTACTTGTCTCTCTTCGTTGTTTGATATTTGTTAATGAATGTTTACTATATTAGTTTATTTTATACTACAATAACTTTAGATTTTTGAAAGTTGTTTTTGACTAAATGAATGGTTTTCATATAACAGTAACAAAAATGATGGATATTGTATGTTATGCCTTCAAAAACATTTATTTGGTTTTGACGAATTTTTTGGTTATCATTGGCAGATGAGTAATATTATAGTAGCCTATTGAATCTGCAATCATGTGAGTCCGTGCCTGTGTAATGTTTTTATTATTTTAATATGATAATTAAGTGAATTCTCATTTTCCTTTCCTGGGTTATCATTGTTCACTAATTTAATACTACATAATTGATGATGTTGCAATGTGAATATGTGGTTTAGTATTCTGGAAAAGGATACATCTTTTAGGATGATATTCTTCGTTATAAATTTAATGTATATGTTATTTTGTTGAATAACTTTAAATGTATTGGAATGGCTTTAACAAAATTAAGTATTGTGCAGTAATGTTTTCAGAACATGTTTCTATGAGAACGTTAATATATGTTCATTTCTGGTCTACTTGTCTTTGACATGGTTTGGTGTATAAATTTTTATGTCATGTACAAAATAGGATACTTCACAAGATTGAGATACTTCTCTGAAAATTATGGAAAGATTATTGCTCAGTGGAGAAATATTTGAAATTGTGGGGGTGTCTTGGTAATGTTATACTAAATATAGTGATGTTTTGTTGTACTAGAGACTAGAGAGTACAATGATGCAAAGTGGATCTCAAAATCCATCGATGATAATGTGTTTATCCATGTAGGGATGTCTTAACATGGAAATCAACTAAACAAAATCTATTGTTGGTTGGTAATGAGGATGAGCGGTTAAGAAACTGCTTAACGAGTAGTTAAATAAATAAAATAAAAAATAAGAGTTTTTGTGTCGACACAATGTGATAGAGAAGTTGTTGAAGATGGAACTATTTCCATGAGTTATGTGATGTCTGAGGTGAATTTGGCCGATTCACAAGACTAAAAGAAACATCGAGGGGAATGAGATTTTTGTCATTTTGAGAAGATTAACAATGATGGTAACCCAACCTATGTGATTGGAGATCCCATGAATTAGGTTCATATGGGTAATAACAAGTCATTAGTTGATCAAAGTGCACTATTAAATTACGTCCCTTCCTATGTTGTGTGAATATAGTGCAATACTGCAAGGCAAAGTGAGGTTGAGTTATAAACTCTTAATCCATTACCATATCCTTTATAGGTGGTGTATTGCTCTGCAGAATACATTTGATGGGTGGACCTATATGAGTGTAGAGTGGTGCCGCTTCTATGAAATTGTGACGGATTTCTAGAGCACTCATGAATACCAGGACACACGCATGGCCTCTTAGCGCAAAACCGCGATAACGACAAAGATTGTGAGAGTATAATGTGATAGAATAAGACCCTAGACTTACAAAAGAATTCTTGGTTCATAGAAGTTTTAAACTTCACCAATTATTCTGTAAGTTTAATTTTATTTTATCTAGGTCTGGTTCATAATCTACGCGACACCAGATTTGATGCATTGTACTCATATATGTTTACCCAGCAAAACTTTTTATTTTAGTTATTTTATTATTTTTGAGATATATGGGGGATTGTTAGAAAAATATTATTTTCTATCTAATATCTCAAAAATACAAGGACTATTCCTAATGAGTACTTTGAAATAAGAGTATTAATTCTATAGTTTATTAGCATTAATGGCAGATTTCTTAATGAGAGAAATTGATTGTCCCAAACGTTTTGTAACTGAATTTTGATCAGCCTTTATGGTTGAATTTTGGTCACCTTTTATGGTCTAGATTCTTTTCTTAATTCTTTCTTAATGAGTATTTGATATTCTAATAATATCACTGTAGCTGTCAACTTTTTGAAATAGTAACTGATGGCCCGCATTGATATCCTTGAATAGTATTAAGTGCTATTATTTGTAATCAAGTCCCACGTTATTTGCTGAGCTTTGACTAGCTTTGATTAGCCTCTATGGCTAGCCGTTCAAAAGTTCTCTGATTTAACTTCTTAAGCCTATAAATTCCAATATCTTTTCCTTGATGGAGGATACACAGAAAGAAACAAAATAACATTCTTCTATTCCTCACTTCCTTTTGCTGGATTTCATAAAATTGTTTAATCTTTGTTAGATTCTGGCTCCTAGTTTTGTACTAGAAGAGCTTGTTGAATCCTGGGGGATACACCTTAACCGGGTGAAATGTCCTTAAGGACAGTGTCTTAATTGACACGCCTCAAGCTACGAATATTTCCGTGAATTCAAGATTTTTTCCAACAGTATTATCATTCATTTACACTATACGGTTGTGTAGAAAGAATATGTGACAAATTCATGCAAGTTCCGGTGGCACTAAGTCTAAGTCAATGACAAAGGACGTAGCAAAGACTATATGAATGGAGTCATTATTCAGATTTTTTTTTTTAAATGAAAAAGTCATTTTTATATTAAGAGGGGACAAATAATTTTCCTCATTTATGGCAAAAATTATTTTTCTTACAATTATCTTAGCATTTAAATTTTATATTATTTGTTCCGACCAACCCCATTATTATTACGAGTAATTTTTAGCAATCAAGAAATTCATCTGATTTGCTAATATCATTATATATAATTTTTTTTGTCGAAAATAGGTTTGACTCACCAACTAAACACTATTAAAATTGACTTTCGTTCTATTTTATGATCTACATTAATGGTAGAATATTTTTTTTAAGTCTAGGAATATTGTAGAATATTAATTTTTTCTTCCAAATCTAGGTTCTATATTAATTGCCGAATATATATTTAGTTTCCTTTTAGTTTAGTATCTATAAGGAAATTACATATCCATTTTACTTTATTCTTTTTAGTTGATTTGAAGTTGAAATTTTGTTTGGACATGCAATTTGAATTTTTTAAGTTGTATTTTTTCTCATAAACATGAAAATCCCACAATTTGTGAAAACTATCAGAACTTCCGCAACTCTTATACAACCTTACCAAATGAGCAAATCATAGTTCATAAACAAGGTATCGGAATATGCAAAGGTTCTATATTAATAAATTACATATCTCCATATTCTTTTTATAAATAAATGCTCGCGATTACATGCTATTACAAACTCTCAGATACGCAATTTCTTTTTAAAGATTCATTGGTTCAAAAAAGCAATAATAGTAGTAACTAGCTATTCTTTAATATAATCCTTCCGTACTATACGAAAAACTTCTTCATGTCGAGCATGAGTCATTTTTTACAAAATAGAAAATGATCTTTTTTTTTTTTAAATATAACTTATGAGTCACGCTTTATATTTAAAAAATTTGAAATTCCAAATCCTATTTTTTGAAGAATTTGAGATTTGAAATCATGATTTGAATTAAGTTGAAAGTTTTTGCAGATTCCGTAGATAAATGCTGATTTGAAATCAATATGAAATCAGGATCCCAAATCCTATGGCCAAACGCCGACTAAAGAACACACTCTAATAAGACTATTGGGAAAAAAGCAAAGGGGACTTTCATTATGTTATACCGAAAGAAAGAGATAGAGGAGCGGCGGTTAGATGTTGATTAAGAAGATAATTCAGAATTGTAATGTGATTTTTCTTTCCCATAGAAAAATGCCAATTAGGAAAAGACTTTCACTTGATGTGTAATACTATTAATATTTCCTCATATTGATACATGCATCACTAGACGTGGATTTACGATTTATTTCCAATCCTATTCTAGTTTGGTTTCCAATCCTATTTGGAATTGGATTTCGATTTTTATTCCTACTTGGAGTTGGTTTTGGCTTCAAGAAAAAGCACCATTCATTATTTATAAATAGAGTAACTTTGAAGAATTTTTATATGCTCATTGTTATTCTCCGTTGACAATTCAGCTTCAAATCACGTTTGCTGATTCGTTCACCGTTGGATTGGCCTGAAATTTTTACTGAGTGTTCCATAGTTTATTTTAACGGTGGAGATTGAATCTGGAGTTCCGCAGCATCATATTTCGATCCCAGAACAGCAGTTCGGTTTCGGGTTTGCCTCTTTTCGACTTAATAACACAATGTTGGCGAGGCAACAAAAGGCTTACACCTTTTTGGAAGCTGATGATGATGAATACAATAATGTTGGTGAGAAAAGTAGTTTGGCTACCCGTAAAAAGAAGTACAGGAAGAGGGTTGAAATCCAGGACGATGAAGACGACAAGGTAGCCAGGAATAGGAGACGAACTTCAAGAGATCAAGATGACTGTGACAACTCTGAGTCGGAAGAAGAAATTCTTCGGGACCAAAGAGAGAGGGAGGAGTTGGAACGACACATTAGAGAACGTGATGCTGCCGGGACTAGAAAGTTGGCACAGCCAAAATTATCGAGGAAGGAGGAAGAAAAGGCAATCAGGAGGGCTGATGCGTTGGGCCGAGATGACATTGCAAATTTGAGGAAAGTTTCGAGACGAGAATACTTGAAGAAAAGGCAGGAAAAGAAGCTTGAGGAACTCAGAGATGAAATCGAAGACGAGCAGTACTTGTTTGAGGGCGTGAAGTTGACAGAAGCAGAGAGACGCGAACTAACACATAAGCAAAAAATATATGAACTAGTTAAGAAGAAATCAGAAGATACTGATGATGACATGGGCGAGTATAGGGATGGCAATTAGGGCAGGGTAGGGCAGGGCCATAGGGAAAAGTCATAATAGGGCGGGGCAAAAAGTCATATAAACGGGGCGGGGCGGGGCATGGGGCAAAATTTAATTTTTGAAAATTTTTAATAGGCTAGCAAGGTAGGGCAAGAAAATGGGTTATAAGTGAGTTGGGTAAAAAATGACTATTTTATTCTTGTTCCTTAGTTTGAATCCACATTTTGAAGCGTCGTTCTTTACTACTAAAAGTATAAGCATGATTGCTTGGAAGTTTGTAAGATTTCTCATTTCTGTTATTAAATTCTTATTTGTTAAAATGTGACTTCTAGCATAAATTAAAATCAATATTTTTTTATTATAAAACTAAACTTACGAAGTAAACCCAAAGAATAGAACTATTCTATTTGTTTAAGCTTGTACAAAACCTTTCCTATTTATCGCAAAAGTGATCGCCTAATTAACTGATCTTACGATTAACAATATTATTTAGAAGAAATCACTAAAAAGACATCTACAAAAAGATGAAATAGAGAGTTTACTCGCCGCGAGTATAGGATGCCTGATGCCTATGATCATGAAAGTGGCGTAAATCAAAAAAGAGATTTTCCGTGGCTTCGCAGCGTGACAGGGATCTAGATGCTGCTGGAAATACGAAACCTTTCGCAGAACAAGAAGCATGGGAAAAACATCAAATTGCGTAAGCTACACTTAAATATGGGTCAAAAAATATAAAGCCAAGATTTGATGAATATAAATTCGTGTTCGAAAACCAAATTGAGTTCATAAAGGCAGCAGTAATGGATGGTGTTAATGTTGATCAAAAGCCTCCCATTGAGTCAATAGAGAAATCTATGGCTAAACCAGCATTTGGGAAACTTCAGGAAGATAGGAAGACACTACCAATTTATCACTACAGGGATGATCTGCTCCAAGCTATTAACGATCATCAGGTTCTTGTGATTGTTGGAGAAACGGGCTCAGGGAAAACCACACAGATACCACAGTATCTACACGAGGCGGGGTATACTAAACGTGGGAAGATTGGATGTACTCAACCTCGTCGAGTTGCTGCAATGAGTGTTGCTGCACGTGTTTCTCAAGAAATGGGAGTCAAACTCGGCAATGAGGTTGGCTACTCCATTCGGTTCCAAGATTGCACTTCCGAGAAAACGATTCTGAAATATATGACCGATGGAATGCTTCTACGAGAATTCCTTGGTGAGCCTGATCTAGCCAGCTACAGTGTCATTATGGTTGACGAGGCTCACGAAAGAACACTTTCGACTGACATTTTGTTTGGGTTAGTAAAGGATATTGCCCGATTTCGGCCTGACCTGAAGTTGCTTATATCAAGTGCCACTCTAGATGCACAGAAGTTCAGCGATTATTTTGACTGTGCACCAATTTTTAAAATTCCTGGAAGATGGTTTCCAGTTGAGATACACTATACGAAAGTGCCAGAGGCGGATTATATGGATGCAGCAGTAGTAACGGCTCTTCAGATCCATGTAACTCAACCACCAGGCGATATATTAATCTTTTGACTGGGCAGGAGGAGATAGAAACAGCCGAGGAGATCATTAAGCATCGGATACGGGGACTCGGGACGAACGGGGTTGGGATAGAATAATTAACATGAATTTAGGGCGTTAACCCTCATCTAATGGAAATTGACCTAGGAATAGGCGATACCACTTGTAGCCATATTCGGGTGTTCTTAATGCTCCTAATTGCTTGAGGGATCTTCAATTGGGTAGTCTAGTTAATCTTCGGGAGAAGTTAATTTAGAGTCATTGTCCGAGGCTAATTAATGTAAACTTGCTATTATTTATAATTCGTGAAATAGATTGGATCATTACTTGAGAAATGGATTCCTTAATTCCCATTGATCAATTTACTTGCTTTCTAGATTAGAATTTATATTTCATATGCTTCGATCTTTCATGGTTGACCGGATTCTTGGCAATGGCAATCGCTGATTTTTTATCGCAATACAAAACAGTCCCTCCTTTTTGTTTTTCACCAATATCTTCAAGAATTCTCCTAAGCCAAATAGCTTGAGAAGTAGCCTTAGCTGCTGAGACATATTCTGCTTCGGCAGTGGATTGAGCAACAACACTTTGCTTTTTTGACAACTAAGAACAAATGCTTGAACCAAATAAGAAAGCATAATCAGAAGTACTCTTCATGTCATCTATACTTCCAACCCAGTCACTATCAGAATAGCCAATTAAGTCCATATCTCCATCAAATTTGTACATTATCCCATAATCCATTGCTCCTTGCAAGTAGGTAGAACACGCTTTGCAGCTCCAAAATGCACTTGGCTTGGTTTTTGCATGAATCTGGATAATAAACTAGCAGAAAACATAATGTCAGGTCTTGTTGAAGTAAGATATAGCAGGCTTCCAATCAAGCTCCTGTAAAGTGAGCTATTAGCTTTCTTTGCTCCATCATCTTTTCTGAACTTCTCATTTGCTGCAAATGGTATGGCCACAGACCTGCAATCCATCATTTTAAATTTTTGAAGAATACTTTTAGGATACTTCTTTTGAGAAATAAAAATTCCTTCTTTCACTTGAGAAACTTCAATGCCCAAGAAATAATGTAGCAACCCAAGATCACTCATTTCATAGGTTTGCATCATATCTTGCTTGAATTTCTGTATCATCTTCAGATCATTTCCTATAAAAATCAGATCATCCACATAGAGGAAAACAATGACAATGCTGCCATGTTCTTGCTTCACATACAAAGTGGCTTCGCTTTTACTTCTCTGAAAATTATTTTTTAGAAAGTATGTATCAATTTCATTGTACCAGGCTCTTGGCGCTTGCTTCAGCCCATAAAGAGCCTTTTTTAGCTTGTACACCTTCTCTTCTCCCCCTTGAACAAAAAATCCTTGAGGTTGCTCAACATAAATTTCTTCATCAAGTTTTCCATTTAGAAATGCAGACTTAACATCAAGTTGAAATGTCTTCCATTTCTTTTGTGCAAAGAACAACAATCAAGGTTCTAATTGTCTCAAGACATGCAACTGGAGAGAAAGTTTCATAGAAATCAATACCTGGCTTTTGCGTGAAACCTCAAGCATCCAACCTTGTTTTGTGCTTTTGAATTTCTACTTCTTGATTGAGTTTGATTTTGTAAATCCATTTTAGACTTACAACTTCTCTTTCTTTGGGTACATCCACAAGCTCCCAAGTATTATTTTTCTCAATCATCCGAATTTCTTCTACCATGGCTTTCTTCCAAACATCATGCTTTATTGCCTCCTCATAATTTTCTGGCTCAATGCAAGCAAAGTTGCATCTTTGATAGATGTCACTTAACATTCTTGTTCCTCTTGGAGGTGGTTCTTTATCTTCTGGATCTGAGATTTCTCCCCCTTGAGGGACATCTTCCTCTTCCTCATCCTCTTCTTGACTTGGCACATCTAAAGAAATGATAGAAGTATTCTCCACCTTTTTATCTTTCCAATTCCATGCTATTTTTTCATCAAAAATGACATCTCTACTAACAACAAGTTTGTTAGTTTTGACATCGAGAAGCGTATAGCCTTTTGCCACATCACTATAACCAAGAAATATACATTTTTGACTCTTTTCATCCAATTTTGTTCTTTTTTTAGCAGGTATATAAGCATAACAAATACACCCAAAAAATTTTAAAATGACTTACAGAAAGTTTCATTCCACTCCAAGCTTCAACTGGTGTCTTGTCCTTCAATGCTTTTGTCGGGCACCTATTGAGGATGTACACTGCTGTATGTACTGCTTCTACCCAAAAATATTTTGGCAACCCTTTCTCATTCATCATCATTCTGGCCATTTCAACAATGGTTCTGTTTCTCCTTTCAGATACACCATTTTGTTGAGGAGTGTACCCTGCTGTAAGTTGCTTCTCAATGCCTTCATTTTTGCAATATTCTTCAAATTCTCGACTTGTATATTCACCTTCTCTATCTCTGCGAATGGTTTTGATGCTGCAGCCTTTTTGCTTCTCAACAAAGGCTTTAAATCTCTTGAACGTAGCAAATGTTTCTGACTTTTCTTTCAAGAAATAAACCCTAGTCATTCTTGAAAAATCATCAATAAAAATTAGAAAGTACCTTTGGCTTCCCAAAGATGGAGTCTTCATTGGTCCATAAATGTACTCATGGATTAGTTCCAAAAGTACACCGCTTCTCCAAGACTTCCCTTTTGGAAAAGACTTTCAATGTTGCTTTCCCATAATACAACTTTCACATGGATCCACCTCAGTATGTATCTCAGGAAGGCCTTGCACCATGTCTTTTTGCTTGAGAAGCTTCAAACCATGAAAATTCAAGTGACAAAACCTTTTATGCCAAAGACGTGAATCATCTACAACTTTATTTTTGGATGCATTGTAATGAAGTTGTAAAGGAAAGTTTCTTTTTATCATCTTTGCTTCAACAATGACTTGATTTGGCTCAATTTTATCATAAATTTTACAATAATTATCTCTAAACACAAGAGAATAACCATTTTCCATGAGCTAACCAACACTAAGAAAATTTTCTTCCAGGTCAGGAACATAAAGAACATCATGAATTTGCTTACCGCTCTCTTTTCTGTTGATCGAAATGGTACCTTTACCTTTTGCATCAACTAAGGCTCCATTCCCTATTCTCACTTTAGAAGTGATGCTGCGATTAATTGAGAGGAAAGCCTTTTCATCTTCAGTCAAATGATTGATACAACCGCTATCAACATACCATTCATTGCTTTTTGCTGCCTTTTCTTCCTCTTTTCCTTCACAGAAATTTGCTTGCTCCCGTTGCTTGTGCCTGCAATCCTTCTCAATATGGCCAAACTTTTTACAAAAGTTACATTGGGGCTTGCCTTTGTGCCAACATTTTTCTGCTTTATGATTAGTCTTTTTGCAAATTTTACAAAAAAGACTAGTACTTTTCTCACCTTTTTCTTCAACCTTCTTAGTAGAGCCATCACGATCCTGCTTCTTTTTTTGGATTGTACTTCTTTTTTTGTTGATTCTTTGAGAAATTTTGAGAATTCTCATTGGTTCTGGACTGGAAAACCGTCTCTTTGGGTTGATCCTCACGAAAAAATCTCCGCTTCTCGTGTGCACGAAATGATCCAACTAGCTCTTTGATGGAAAGCTTAGAAAGATCTTTTGTCTCCTCAGTGATAGCAACAATATACTCATAATTTTCTGTGACACTAATAAGAATCTTTTCCACAACTTGTTGATCAGAAACTTCATCACCATGATTTCTCATTTCATTAACAATATTCATCTATTTTTTCAGATTTTATCATCTTCAAATTTTGAAACTCTCTTCTAAGAGTTTGAAGATTGATAGTGCGTACCTTTTCGTCACCATATACCGCAGCTTCCAAAGACTCCCAAGCTTGCTTTGCAGTCTCACAAGTAGCATTTTTTGCAAAATAAATGCTCTTGAGACTCCATTTGAATTTTGCTCAAAGCTTTTGCATCTTGACGACTCTTAGCCTCAAGATTTTTCATCTCTATCCGAAAGTTCACCATCGTCTTACGGCTCTTCATAGCCATTTGCAACAATAGTCCACAAACCTTCAGCTTTTAGATAAGTTCTCATTCTTATCTTCCAGTATTCAAAGTCATTTCCATCAAAAAATGGAGTAAGAACAACTAAATAATCAGCCCCTTCATTTGTTTTAGATGTAATAATTTTTTTCTTCATCTAACCCCAGATTAAGAACGAAAAGCTCGCTCTTGATACCAATTTGTAGGAAAGACTAGAAGAGAATATTTTTCTTAGAGAATGCTCAAGTTGTATTAGGCTACTTAAGGCCACTTGAGATGATTACATCATCAATTACATCTCTATTTATACTACTCAGAAAATCAATTCAAAAGTCTTGCACAAATAACTAGATACATGTATCACAATTCACTAGATAAATGTATCACAAACTCCTAAAAGATTTCTTGAAAAACTAAGAGATAATATTGAAAGACTAAATGATATTCTTGAAATAATAAAGGACTCCTAGAAAACATAAAAGTCAAGGATAGTATCCTTATGAATGCATTAATTCCAACAGGGTGTACGCAGACCTTACCCCTACCTTTGTGGGGTAGAGAAGCTATTTCCAATAGCCTGATCGGCTCAAGAAAATTGTTTTTTACAACAGGTTTGAAAAGAAAAATGCAAGAATTAAAAAAAGTATGACGAAAACAAAGGTATGACTGTTGGTCAAGAAACAACAATCCTAGGAAATCTTTAACATCACATAATAAGGAAATGGAATTATGAACCAAAGGGCTGGTGGGTGCGAACGGATAGATAAAGGAGCACAAGCGATCATTTTTTTTATTATCATTCCAGAATTGAAATGAAACTGGGCCGAATAGAGCACATTATATAGAGGATTCATATCCTTAACTAAAACTAGTTTGGAATTGAAGCACAGTTGACGCCGCGTCCAAGGAAAAGAATTCCTCACTGACATTTGCTGGTTCAAATTTCATCGAACCAAGAAGAAAGACAAACGACTAGACATGGAAGATGTCTTATGGTTGACGGAAGTAGATTCACATAAGGTGGCTCAAGTAATCTAGCCTTGACAAGCATGATGCTTAATGGCCAGATCATGTCTTTAAAAAGCTGCAGCAATCCTAGCATCCCAAGTATTGCAAGGTCGTTCCTCTAAGAGTTTCTCATTTGCAAGCTCCGTTGGCAAAATGCTTGGGAAGGTCATGAATTGGTGATTTTCATAATCAAGCTTAATATTGCACTCACACTCAAGTTTCACTACTTCCTCACCGTAGAAGTATCAAAAAGTGATGGGTTTCTCATTCTAATGTTGAGTGCCACTAGAATGGTACCACTAGTGTTCACTTTCAATCAAATTGAACACCGCACTAGTGGAAACGGAAGGCTTAAACTTTCAACAGAGAAGGAATAACCAAACACTTCACCCGTGAATAAAGTGCCAACAATATCAAAGGGGAAAGTTCTCTTGCAGAAACACATACAGGCAAAGGAGCCGGAGGACCTCCATCGTCATCATCATCTGGCATATCTCCATTCAAATTAAGCTCAGAAGATCTTTTCCACTTAGGTGTTGGAGGATAAACAACCATTTCAGGTTTTTTCTCATGATAGAAGGCATATAGGGCATCAATATAGTCTGGCTTATAGATCCCAGGAGGACGAGCATCAGAAATTTTTTTAAGTACCTGCATAATAATTTTTGATTATTCATACTCAGATATATGTGGATAAATTTGAAACAAGAAGGATGTAGTATCGCAAAATTACTGACCTGAGTGACAGATATCGGCAGCGTTCTCAAAAGATAATGAACGATCATAAACCCAGTGCGATTATGCCCATGTGTGCAATGCACAAGAATATACTTCTGTACATGTTTCTGGCGGGCAAGAAATTGTGAAACCTGATACAAGCCATAAATATTAGTATCAAATTCCTTTCATAGCATATAGCATTCAGTGAGGATGTGAAAAAGTTAGCCTTGATTTGCTTAAAGCCTTAAATAGAATAAAAATCATATGACAGCATTCTTCTCATCAATGTTGAGTCTTATACTAAGAAAACCTAACTAGAGGTTAACCAAAGACATTCCATATACTCTTGAGAAAATATAGTACTTTTTTTTGTGACAAGGAAAAATACAGTGCAGATACAGTATTTCCCGCAACTTCTCGCATCAAATAAAAAACCCTTTAAAAGGATGTTCAAGTTCATAATGCTTTGTTTTCCTTCCCAAAAATCAGGTGATTCTTGGTGCAACTGAACCATCTTCTTTACGGGGATTCCGGGAGGAGGAGCGAAGGGGAAGGTAAGCCGTGTTATCTTATGTGAATTGGGACAACCCAAGAAGGAGATGCAGAAAGCAGCAATGTTCGTTTCCCTATTAATAAGATAGGATAGTCTTAGCGCACTAAGCTCCCATAATGTGTGGGTTCCAAGGAAGGACAGACCCTAAATTTACCCTTGTGTCAAGGCTCCCGGTGATATCTTATGTTAATTGGAATAATCCAAATAGGAGATGCAGGATCCAACAATGTTCCCTTTCCTGTTAATAAGAGAGCATAGCCCTAGTGCGCTAAGTTTCCATTGTTCGTGGTCCAGAGAGGTGACTATATTCGGTCTATTGATCTACTGTTACATTGTCTTTCTGCAAGAGCTATTTTCATTGCCTAAACATATGACCACCTAGTAACACAACGACAACTTTTACCGTTACGCGAAGGTTCCCTTTGAAACAATGGAGTACATTCTTTCTTTGATAAGAGCAGAGTACATTCATAGTATAATATAAACAATAACATAACATCTACCCTACCATTCTCAAAATAGCTTTTTCTCTTTCTATTCCTAGAAGATGACAAACAAACTAGTGATCAACTGTGCTTTCCACTTTGATTGACAAACAACACGCACTAATAATTGCACCAAGTGTAATATATGATAGTAAATCTATAACAGCGTAGATCTTATCGTGGATGGATAAAGGTAAATAAACAAAATTTCACTATTTTAAGTAATGTAAGCTCATTCTCAGGTACGAAATTCAACTAAAAATGCAACTAACATATATAAAATTACCTCATAGACAAATAAATTTACAAACACATTGTCGAGTACAGAATCATGGCCTCTGCATTGAATCTAATACACATTGAGAGTAAAAATCAGGACAACAACCATAATCAAAGAGAAAAACTACTCCCCCACCACCTATTCTCCTCCATGACTTTATTACCATGTACCAACCTTTACATGCCTGGTGCCTGCTTTCCTCCAATCTGACAATGAATAGTATCGACTTGTATTTGTAAGATCAATCACCATACCAAACTGAAATTAACATGCAATGAGTCAGTTGTAATTTAGCAGATCCTCAATGGTCAAGGTTACACAAATGGATTAAGGGGTCAGAATTAACAAGGCATCTAATGATAATCAAAGTAAGCCAAATGAATTAAGAGGACAAATTAACAAGGCACCAAATGATTCTCTCATACTAAGTGGCAAAATAAAACATAATATAAGCCTCGGCTTTGACATAAAACATCTCCAAGACAAAGGATACAAAACATCTCTAAGATCATTATTCATAAGCAGCAGCTTGTTAACTGATTCGACTTGTTATCTAAGTCAAAATTCGAATCTACAAGATATATACAAGAATAAAAGCACTACCAACAAGGAAATAAGAAAAGCTTCAAACAACTTTAAAATTCTGCCTTATGATAACATCTAGGAATCAAACTTTTTTATTATTATTAAAGATTACTTCATTGAAAATCCAACAACAAGAAAGTACTGTAAAGGAATAGACAGAGGGAGCATATCATCACTACTGTAAGAAATCAAACATTTTGAAGATAAATCCACGTCAAGTGGATGAACAGGGACCCAAATTCAGGTCAACACACTCACCTTTCTTCCTAAAACTCTTTGTTGGTGGAGGACTTGCCTAAACGAGCATCTTTTGCCGGGAAGAACACAGTTGTTGAAAGTTTCACCCAGTGGAACATTTGAAGGAATAATGCAACCTATCTTCCATCCAAATGCAGGACAATCCAACCAACCTGCATAAGCAATCCAAAATATAATGATGAAATCGAACTAAGAGAAAAAAGGCGGGGAAAAAGGAGAGAAGCAAGAACCTGTGTTAAAATAATAGTCAAAGAAGACACAATAAAGTTATGTGCAACCTAGAGTTACAAATGACAAGAACAAAAAATAAAGATGAACTATACAGAGGGAAGCAGGAATCTATTGCCACTTCAATAATTCATACACACAGAGAAAAAGAGATAAGCACAATAGAGAGAGCGCGTGTGTGTGCACACAAGCATAGCAGGTCTTATACAACTAGCACACTAGGGAAAAACAATAACCTGGAGGAAGTTTGCTGATAGGCTTCTGTTTCTTTGTCTGAAAGATCTCATCCCGCATTGGTGCTGGCCTATCATCTGGACATTGTCTTTTAATTCTTTGAATCCTTTCCTCCCGCTCCTAAAACAAACAACATTTAGAAATAGGGCATGCAAACTAGAAAATAAATTTTTGACAGGTAAGAGAAGGGAATCTAGAAAAATGTAAATTAAAAAGAAAATGAAGTCTCAACAATAATAAAATTCACAAGAACAAAGAAGCAAGTTCTATTTCTTTTACTTTCTCCCCCTTTTGACAGAGACGAGATTGGTAAGAGGAGGTACAAAGTGTGGCACCAAAAATAGATAGCTAACTTAGAGATAACCAGATTACCAGCAATAATGCTGAGTTTACCCACATTAATCAGATGATAATCTGTTCAACAACCTAAGCGACTTCCACTCTTTCCCTTCCATTTGCTTAGCCCAAACTGCCTGACTGGCTAAAATGGAAAAAAAAAATAGGGTTTTTTTTGGGGGGGGGGGGGGAGAGGTTTGTCCATGAAAACCAAATCAATTTATTTGAAATTTTGAAGTTGGAGTTGAAGATGGAGTTGTGTTTGGTTATAGTTTTTGGAAAGAATATTTGGTTGTTTGAATATACTGAAAATGAAAACAGGGTTTTAGGTGTTTTCCATTTAGAATTTTCATGGCCAAATGCTATTTTCAACTAAGATCTGCATTCTTCAAGCATGCTATGCCTAAGGCCCCATCCAAGGATTTTGAGCCAACATATAATAGTTCAGATTAACATGAATTCGAACTAGTGTACCAAGGTAGTTTTATCACCACCAAAGGCTTCATCTCTGCTTCAGGCAACCAATCATTGTAGAAAACTCAACACTTGGGTTTGCGGAAAAAGGGAAAGAATGTTTTCTCAAGAAACTGTTCATCTGTTTGAAATATGTATAAAACTAGCAATCTTAAAGAAAAGCTTGCCTTTGCACTCCTTCTTCCCTTATTAAAAAAAAAAAAAAAAAAAAAAAAAAGCTTGCCTTAAAGACTTGGCTCCTATATTATTCAGACTCTTTTTTGGTGACGGGTGCGTTTCGGATCCTCCAAAAGTAGTACATTTTATAAGGATCCAATAGGGTGTGGCATCAATTTTGGAGAGTCCGAGCAACATAGCTTGGCACAAAAGTGACCGGTTTTACCTGGTTGGTAGTACTGGGTGCAATTCTAACAAGATGGCCTTAATCTGTTTAACCGATGCCACATGTCTGAAAATGATTGTAAGAATGTACATCATTTGTTTCTGCATTGTACAGTGGCTAGAAGTCTATGGGTTTTGTTTAGCAATTCCTTCCTGGACTAAGTGGGGCATTACCAAGAAGCTTGAAGGAAAATTTTGTCATATGGAACAGTTTCAGAGTTGATAAGTCCATCAGAAGCATTTACAAGATGATCCCTCAATGTATCATCTGGAATATCTGGAAGGAGAGAAATCAGAGACGCTTTGAAGGAAATTCAACACTCCCATACACACACAACAACAAGTAAAAAAGAAATATCAATGGTGTGTTCAGTACGGAGCAAAATATTTTTCAATTTTCTCATGTTTGGTTGGTCAAAATTTTGGGAAACATTTTGTTTAGGAAAAAAATTTCTTAAAAATGAGAAAAATAATTTCCCTAATATAAATAGGCAAAACAAGTCGCACAAGTAACAATTCATATTAATTGTCTCCTTCCCTCCCTCGAACTCAACCCCCCCCCCCCTCTAAGCACCCTCCAAACAATTTTTTTTTAAAATAGTTTTGAAAAGTTTATTTTACGCCATCCACCCCTGCAAACCCCCACCGCCCTCCAAAAAAATTTATTTATTTATTTATTTTTATTTTTTTGAGATTTTTTTTTTTTTTTTTTTTTACTTTTATAAAAAATTATAAAATATGGAAAATTTAAGTGGCTATATTTTGGTGTGGGGATTGGGCTAGAGGTGTGTGGTGGATGTTTGGTGGGTGGGGGTTGGGTGGATATTTTCTCAAAAATGTTTTCTACTAACTAATCGAACATGAGAAAATAAGTAAGAAATTTATTTAATCTCGAAGAACACATTTTTCACGGAAAATATTTTACTCCATATAGAACAAACCCCCAATAAAGGAGCAAGTTCAAGTAGTATTACAGCTAAATAGTTGATATAACGACCTGTAGAAATAGAGACATACGCGACGAGAAATCTCTGCAGCACTTGTAACATAATTTGCACGCTTATCACTATGTAATATAACAGGCTCTTGTAGTGCATGTTCTAATTGTTGTCCAAAAATCTCATCGTCATCTTCCGGCTGTGGTGAGGCATTTAAATCCATGCTGGTCAAGTCTCAATTTATAGTTCTGTTCCTACAACAAACAAGATTTTTGTTCAAGCCAAAAATAAGCTACTAATACTCTTATATGACAACTGAAAAGGCTTGAGTTATTGAAATGTCAGTGTATCATTCAAGTGTTAAAACTTTGTGAACCAAACAAACATCATAAATTTTGGATATTAAAGAAATAAAAGTGAATGGATAATGAAGACAAATTGGATTACCGATTGTTGCGAAGATGAATTGATGAAAGTGAATATTGTTGGGAGAAGTAGTCGAAGTAGATGGTTGAAAGCTCTTATTAGGAGAGAAATAAACACACGTGTTATGTTACTACGTACATCATGTCATCTGAGACTTGTTTATGATTGCTTTATCACTACAAGAAAAAAGATATTGGGCAACAAATTATTTTTTGTTGCCATAGATTGATTATTGTTGCAAAAAGTACTTTTGGCAACAAAAAAAAAATTGTTGCATAAACTTTTCCCAATGGCTGTTATTGCAACGACGTGCAACAATTTTTTTTTTTTTTTTTGGTTGCGAAAAGTACTTTTTGCAACAATAATCAATAATATGGCAACAAAATTAAATTGTTTGGCAACAATAAAGTTCATTTGCCAACAATAAAACTAAGTTGTTGCCAAATATTAATTTTTTTGTTGTCATTTCTATACTTTCTTGTAGTGTGTATATAGAGAGTGTTATACCCCATTTAGACCGGGTTAAATTAGGTACAACATATTGGAGATTCCTATTTTTGCTTTATTTTAGGAGTCGCCACCTAATTAATTTTAAGGTGAATTAGGGCACCTAATTATTAACTAAGGTAAAGCTAACTAAACCTCCATTAATGGTCTGCTTAATTTTCAATTCTAGGTAAGGGTTCTAATTATCCTAAAGGGAAGGGGTTAGGTAGGCATCCTCTAGGATCCGTTAACTACGGTTTACCGGCCAAACTTAGGTTAATTAATTAAGGTTAAATAAGATGCCTAAATTTTAAGAAAATGGCTTATAATATTACTAAGGTTTTAAAAAAATATATAATAGCGTTGTTTAAAATAAGATTTAAAAAATATGCTAAGGCGTTAAATAAAAATGCCATTTTAAAACAAAACTTGCACAAAAGGGCTTTAAATAAGATTCAAATAAAAATGCCATTTTAAAATAAGATTTAAAAATATGCTAAGGCTTTAAATAATATTGCTAAACTTTAAATAATAATGTTATTTTGAAAATGAGACTTGCAAAATAAATGATTCGCATATAAATAGAAGCTTTCAAGAGAAGATCTAGCCAATTTAACTTTAGGATAAAATTACATTATATGAGTATAGGGGTGTAGAAAATCTAGACTTATTTTATAAATAGAATGCAAAAGATGATGAGTTTTCTTTTTCCTTTTTACTAAATATTTAACTATGCTCGGCTAAAATATGTATAATTGGATGAATCTTGAAAACAATGTTTGTAAAATATACTTAAGTTCATATTTGCGTATTAGTGACGTTTTGAAATGTATATGATAGTAAGAATAAAATATGATTCCCTTTACTTAAAATATATAGTCATGCTATTTTGCAAATCAATTATTCCAAATAAAATAAATATTAGATATTACAAATAGTTTTCACATGAAAAGAAGAGAGTAGACTTATGGAATTGATTGTTAGTCTTCCTTAAACTAACTACCCATTACTAAAGCTAAACCCACTAATTCATTAGGATTTATCTAAACTGAGAAAACAAAATAAACAAAAAGTTAGTTGCATAATTAAATGCACAAAAATAAATAGAGGAGTAGATAATTTAAATGGGCTCAGCCCATTTTTAAAAGAGCTGCTGCAATCGGGGCTGCTGTTGGGCTTTGGCCCAATAATGATTTATATATGCTGCTGCGGACTGATGCTGCTGTTATGGGCCCTGGCCCAGATTTTTGCACAGCTGATGGGGCTGACTCGATAAAAGTGTTTCGTTGGGCTTTAGCCCAACATCGAATGCGGGAGGAGACGAGTCCCTCGGACTCGCGCGCGGTGGTCATACATAAAAAATGAAAAGGAAAAGGATTAGTATACAATCAAGGAATAAGGTCAAACATACAAAATGTAAACTCAAAGTAGATCAGTAGGTTGTGTATATACCATGTATATTTGAAAAAAATGAAATAGAGACAGGGTTACACAAAATGTCCGAAATGCTTATAACAGTTCTCATGTGAAACAAATGATTATGCATTTCGATATAGCAAATTTCTGCTTGAACACTAAATGATTGGTTCACAAACTAAGAGCTACATATGAATGCATGAAGAGAACCAGATAGACATCACTCCCTAATGGTATATTAGTAAAGGCCAAGCACTACTTCAAATTATCAGATCCTTACATTAGTACCTTAGGCCTAGATGTAGACACTTCATCATAAGTGATGCATGAACTATCATGAAGGAATCTTGGAACAAAGATACACAGACTAATTATCAAGAGAACATATGTACACAGGCATGACTAAACAACAGTAGCATACAAGATCAATTTGACTCAGATTACCCCTATGAGAACATAAGACATGATAGAACATCTCGAATAATTACACAACCGAATTGAGCATCCTGGACCTACACTGGTAATTCATTTAATAGAGACTACAAGAAGGTAAAAACTTAACATGACTAACGTATACACACATGTAATGTACCGAGCATAGTTCACTGTATTGTACACTTGCAAGCAATTAATTGAAACAGTGGGTTAAGGCCTAGTTTTAAACACATGCAAAGACAAGAGCCCAACACCAACACTAAATAAGATAAAGTCCAAAAGAAAGGCCAAATTCAGATCACAAAACAGGTATAGGGCAAGGCTGGCCCAAATTTGTGTCAAGGCATCACAGAGAAAAACAAACAACTCAAAATGTTGCCTCATCACAGAAGTAAGAGAGGGCAAAACAAATCTAAGGACATTTAATCAGATGCAAAATGGTATATCACATTCAAACTTAGACAAATAACCTATCAATCATCTTAACACAGTTGGGACAAGCGCATTGAATTTTCACCTCAAATAGCCTTAAAGCCCAATCCTAAAACATGCTCACCATACTATTTCTGGCCTATTTTAGTAAATGAATGAGCCTTAACTCCTATTAATAACAATATGATAGTCATTTAAGCCACTTTTGAGTAAAAAGATTTTTAATCAAATGTACCACAGGTTCACAGGTGATTCATCATACAACTCAACCAATAAAGACCAATTTAAGGTGACATGTACAAACTGGATTAAACAAAACAAGATTTTTCATATCATTTAGGTTCAAACTAGCATACCTTCACAGGTTTATCAATCAATATGTAACCAAGGTCCAACTAACAAAATTAACATAAGTTTCCAAGCAATCAGATATCATTTTGAATAAGCAGGATCCATATATTGAACTTAATAAGCAAGTTTAACCAAACTAACTTCACTTTAATCAAGTCATAGATGACTAAAACCAACTAAAACTGAGCAAAACTAAAACTGAGCAAAACCAAGTGTCAATAGGCTTTCAGAAGTCATTTTAGTCTAGAGAAAACTTATTCCAATTAAAAAATACACCAAACTAGAACCCAGGTCACGATGTTTAAATATATAAACTTGTAAACCGAAACAATAGGATATAAAGCCAAACTAAACATTTGGAACATAATTGACTCAAACTGACCTATAGGTAGAAATTAAACATATAAAGGCATAGTTAGGCAGGTTGCAGGCTAACTAATACATAACTAACCAAAATTTGAACCTGTATAGCACAACTAAGCAATTTAGACCTAGGTTAACATATGGCTAATCAATATTAAACATACAGACCAAACTTAAGCATCTATAGACTAATTAACACATGCCTAATCAGAACAAAACTTAAATAAACCACTACAGACCAATTAATCATCGGAAAAGTTAAGCAAATAGACATGATTAGCAGACTACCCATCTAAACTAACATATGACTAATCAAATGAAGCATACAAATCGGAATTAAGCAACTACCGGACTAAACTAAAACCGGACTAATCTAAATTAAATAGATATAACATAGCTAAAACACTATAAACCTAAACTGATATAAAATTAATCAAAAGCAGACCACATAAACAGCACAAAACACTCAAATAATGATTGAAAATAATAAAAGGAATAGTAAATTACCTTTTCTTGGTGCATTGAACTGAGGCTTCGGGTCTCGGATTCTACCAACTTCGACCTCGAATTTAAGTAGTTTTTATGAAAACAACAATAAGTAGGTAGAAATTTTTAGGAAGTAATAAATCTTTTTTTTTTTAGGGAAAGAAAGTCCCGTCCCCCAAAATGAATGCCATGAGCTCTTTTATAGCTGTAGATTAGGGTTTCGAATTTCAAAACCCTTTTGGCTCCAAGACGAAAATTGAGAGCTGTTTGAAGTCAACTCCAACCTCTAAAGCTGATCTTCCCTCAGAAGTTTGAAATCTCCTTTGATTTTTTGTGTTGACCCCATTAAAGAGGAGTGATGAGGGGCTGTCATCTTACTCGGAAATGGCAAAAACCACGCCTGACAGAGGCGAAACGTTAACCAAAGATAGGCTGGGGTTGCTGCCATAGAACAAAAAAAGGGAGGAAAGGCTTTGAATCTGGCAGAAAAGCACGATCCTTACCCGAATTGGGGAGGCATATCTCTGAATCGATTGTGGGAGAGGGGGACTTGGCCTCAAAAAATCAGCAAGGAGACAAATGTCTCCTGCCATGGAGAAAGGGACCGAGGCGGAAATGACGAGGTGGGTGAGGAGATGATTTGCACGAAAATGGTAAGGGGACAACTGCTATGGAGAAAAAATGAGAAAGGGAGGCGCGGACAGGAAAAGAAATGCTAGGGTTTGATATAGTGGAGGGGTAGTTTAGTCATTTAGGAAAATATCGCCCAATATGGGGATGACACGTGGCAGGGACATGTGGGGAATGTGGAGGCACGTGCTGGTAATGTGGGAAATATGTGCCAGTAGTGTGTTTTTGACCATTTGGCGCGGACGTGGCGCTTGCGTGGCATCCACGTGGGAAAGTAAGGATATGGGAATGGGACTATTATTAACCCAATTAGGACCAGATTTTATATAAATTTGGAATTTCGAAAATTAAATGACAAACACTCTTTACTTAATTATATAGCAATACGCGTAAAGAAAATATCACTTAATATATTCATCAGTATGAAATAAATGCGTATATATATATCATGAAAGTCGTGCAGTAGAGAAATGCCATCGTTCAATAAAATAAATGCCGTGCGCTTTGCATAAGATGATAAATAGAAATGTTAAGAGTGGCCATCGCGATTATTATATCAAGTGCTCGCAAAGATAATGAAAAAATAATAGCTATAATAATAATAACAATAATAATGATAATAAATATAATACTAATAATAATAAATAATAATAATAATGATAACAACATTAATAATAACAATAATAACAATAATAGTAATAATAACGATAATGGGTGACGGCCATAGCTGGACAATGGAAAACGACAATATTAATGGAAGGCAAATAATTGTGGTAAAGTATACAAAAAAAAATTATTCGTAAATAATATTTTGGAAAAGAGGGCGGGACAAAATCGGGTGTCAACAGAGAGGGATTTAGTTCCAAAGAAAAACTAAGAGAGGTTAGAACAAAGAGAGTAAAGTTGAGATTATGTTATTAATCATAAGTAGTTAAAAATATGTATAAGGATAAGTGGAAAATTTAGAGAACATTTAAAGTCTTAAATAATCCCTAATTATCGAGTAATAGAATAGCCAAAATAAAATGAAATGACTATAGAACATTCATAGAACGAACTTGATTAATTAGTTTGGTCCATAAGCATAACCTTAGGTTGATTAATGTTTAATATATAATATATTATACGCATAAGCATGCCCGTGTTTTGATGGTTGACAAAATAAATGAACAAGGCAAGTAAACCAGTTTAGAGACACACGGATGGCTTGGATGAACTAAACAAAGTCGAATGATGGATAAAGTGACCGAACAAGGTGGATGAATCGGTCCGTAGACATGTTCTATCCAAGAGACAAACGGAATGCGAGATAGAGGGAATGAATACAAATGGGCGCAAGATACGAATGAAACAGAGACAGGTGCAAGGTAAAGCTCAGAACCAGGAGATGCGAGACAAGGGCGATTGTAACAAGTCTATGGACACGTTCCATCTCATACACTGAGGCGATTCATATTTGAATTAACTAGGTACGTGAACCAGGTCCAAGAACATGTACTAGCTCAGAGTCCCACTGCGAGTAGGATTTGTGATTTATGGTAAAGACTTGGCAGACAAGTTGCAGGATTTCTTGCCATAATCATAGATATACTTCAGACTCCTACAAGAACATTGAAGCCGCGTGAATGGAAGAATCTCAAGTCCACTCAAACCCTAACTCTCATAATGGGTCTTACCATGTAGGATTGAGTTCAGCCAACTTGAAGCAAACCTAGTGCTATATATATCTAAGTCCTCCCATGAAGAAGTTTTAAGCACTCACCAAGAGAGAAAATAGAAATCGAGCAAACACAACCAACCTAGCAACAACAATAAGCAATCCGAAAGGCAATCAATGCAATATTGAGTGTTCTAATTATTGAAGTGCGGCACATACGATACGAAGAAGAAGATTGAAGAACTGTTTAATAGAGCTTAAGTTTTACAATTCTTAAGTCTAGATTCATGTATTAGGATTGTTTATCGAGTTGTACCTTTCTCAGCTTTCATAGAAGCAAAATCAATAGGTGTAAATGTTGGTCAAATTCAACTTCAAGTTGAGATAACTTGAAGTGGACTCATTAGTTTAGGGAGATTAGTGAGATATGAAAGTACAGTATAACAATTAATATATAATATATTATCTGAATGTGATAAAGTGATTAGGTTGTATTCGATGCTCTAGAGATACATTCACTCACGTGGGAGAAAAGCGGGATGTAACTGATAGACAATCATAGGCTTATATTATATGACAAAAAAGGGCACCTGGAGTTTTACAGATTTTACTACAGCATACAATCAATGAGAAAAGGCGACAAGCAACTGTTATCTCGTATAGATAACACGTTAGTGTCACGAGTTGATGCGTGAGTAACTTTTATTCTTCTAGATCCAGCTGTCGCTCTTGTGTTCGACGCATTGAATATGTGTTGATCATTGGGTGGAGAGAACACGGGGCGTAATTGGTAGGTTTAAAACAATCAATTGGAAAAGGCGACAAACAACAGTTATCTCAGATAAGAAATACGTTAGTGTCACGACTTGACGTATAAGTAACTTTAATTCTTCTAGTTCCAGATGTCCCTCTTGTACTCGACACACTAAATATGCATTGCCCATTGGGTGGAGAGAAGACAGGGGCATGATTGTTAGGTTTGAAAAAAAAATGTAAAGTGCGCGAGGGCATATGAGTTTTATTAAAAATCATCAGTTAAGAAAATAAAGGTGACAAACAATAATTGTCTCGCATAAGAAACACTTCAGTATCGCGATGTGACTTGTGATAGTAACTTTTATTCTATCTAATAAAAAATTCATTATTGTTAGAGTCATTTATGTATTTCTCGTTTAAAAGAAAAATAAAATGAGAATTTAGGAGTTTAATTTAAAGCTTATAAACACTTTTAATTTAATCATAACATTTTACGATTTTATTCCTAATATCTTTTGTAACCTCCAGAATACTCTTCCTCAAACATAACTTTTAATTATCTCCATACTTTATTTCTGTCATTCGTCCTTTTTATGCAACAAATGCTTTAAAAATAATACTCCCTCCGTTTCAATTTATATGAACCCATTTGACTGGGCACGACATTAAAGAAAGAGGGAAGACTTTTGAAACTTGTGGTTCAAAATAAGCCTTGAAAATTTGTGTAGTTGTAAATCATTCATAAAGTGAATTTCTTTTCAAATTAGGAAAGAGGTCATTCATTTTGGCACGGACTAAAAAGGAATATAGGTTCACATAAATTAAATAGAGGGAGTATATTTTTATAAATAATTTTAAGAATATTTTAGTCATTTTAATAGAAAAACTTTTTATCAACACCTTTTTTACCAAATACGCTAACCGTCTATTATGAGTTTCAACCCCTATATTTAAATATACTAGTTTCTGGGTGCGCGCTTCGCGCGTGTACTCCTTATTAATGAATATAATTTTTTAGAAAATCACATACATAAATTGAACTTATCAAATCACGTGTAATTATATCCATTTTGAAACTATTTCTAAAGTTTAATGTTGAGTTAAATACATGTCATTTGAAGAAAAAAATATTCGATGTCCTAATCTTTGTAATTGTTAACAGTACCAAAAGTATCACTAATCAATAACCATTATGTGAAATGTTACTCAAACTTAGTTGTAAATAGCCTTAGTTAAGACACAAGTCATTCCAAAACATGGATAGGCCTTTATATATATATATATATATATATATATATATATATATATATATATATATATATATATTTGAGTTTTCATCTGCATTATGTTGATATTGATAGACATGCAAGAGCAAAAATTGCTAAAATAATGTAAGCCATAACCTATACAAGAGCAGAAAAATTAAGAAATGAACAAGGATAAACCTACACAGATGATCAAGAATAAATGGAAGCTGATAATAGATTTTCTTGTTATTTATTTAGAAAATGTATCTAATGTACCTATCAAATCTTTCCTCTAAGGGAGTCTAAACTTTAGCATGTGTCTTGTACAACAGACATAACTGTGTGTAAATTTCTAATATTTAATTAAAGTGAACTTCTGTGGTCCCCGTCACACCTTTGTACAAACTCAGTTCTGATCCATCTTCTTCCGAGAGAATTTCTTTCCACGACCGTCTGTAGTGCCCTTCCTTGGTTCCTCCCTAACTTTCCCATAGTTAATTCAGTTTTTCTCCAGATTTTTTCTCTGTTCAAAACAAATCCATCACTGATAATTATGGAAGAAACTTATCACTGAAAATCACAGTATAAATATATTTGATGAAATATGAAAGATGCAAAGTTTGATGTAGTAAGAGCCTCAAAACTTTAAAAATGGTTATCTGCTAAAATATATTATCATTCCAGATTAAGAGAAATCAAACAACCAAGCTGCAACAAAAAAGAGAACAAATAAGTAAAATTAATTGAATAGAAATTGAAGTGATGGACATATTATAAGTAACTTATCGAGGAAGTGGAGTATGACAAGGAAACTAAAAACAATAAAAATTAAGTTAAGGGAGATTTGTTCCACACCAAGTTAGCTTAAAGAAAAGGATTCAACCTTTATTGTAGAAGCGACAGAGATACACCAAGCAATAGTAATCATTTTATACAAAAATTAAACGATCAAGCTGAAGTGACTTGAAGGATAGGTCATTTACGCGTGCACTTTATAGCATTTGACAAAGAAAGTGAAGAGTTTAAACTGCTGGAAGCTAAAAAGGCAAAGAATAAATATGAGACATGAAGCATTGAACTTGTAAATTAAAGTTAATATAACTATGGCAGAAAAGGGAAACAGAACAATAAGACACGACATAATAGATAAGATAATGGCTACCCCTTGGGTTCTCGTTCAGTTTAATAACCTTTCATATAACTGCTCCTTAAATTCTCATGTTTAGATAAGAAACTTAATTCTCCATGTTTAGATAAGAAACAAAACAAGAAAAGCAGTAGTCGGATACATTAAGAATCCTTAGATGAATTAATAATGATGGTATTTTTACTTTTTGGTACCTTGACGGCCACCGGGACATCTCCTCAGTTACAACTGTTAACCGTGTCTTGTTTGACTAAAGAAAAATACCACCGACATCTCACATCATCTAAGGGTGTGTTTGGTTCGAAGGAATTTTTTCACGAAAAAATATTTTCTCGAAAAATAAACGATTTTCTTATTATTTTCTAGTGTTTCATAAGTAATTAATTATAATTGTGGTCTCAAAAGTATTCATATATAATCTAGGAAAACACTGATGAAGGTGGGGCAATGAGGGTCGGGGTCAGGGGCTGACCCACCAAAAATCGATGGACTATGGGTCGTCGGTTTAGGTCACATTGGTTTTGGAAAACCGACGGACTCCGTCGGTTATGTAAAAAAAAAAAAAAAAATTAAAAAACCAATGGACTCTCTGTTTTTTTTTTTTTTTTTTAAATAATGAAATAATGAAATGTAACAACTTGGAATAGAACCCGGGTATGTTCCTTGGCACTAAAGGGCTCTACCACTAGACCACGCATGTTCTTTGTTCAAATACTTATATTGTTTTAATTTATACTGTTTTTTCGCTCTAAAAACCAACACACTCTAACCGTTTTTTTATATAAAAAAATAAAAATAAAAATATAAAAAGTAATTATATTTTTCGGGCATTTTTGTGCGAAAAATAACCAATCTATCAGTTTTCTTTAAAAAAAATTATCGAAAAAAGCAACGGAATCCGTCGGTTTTTGTCAGTTTTTTAGTAGTGCACATAGATGCCAGGGGTGTCAAGCGATAGCACTTCGTCGGAAAATTTTATTATATATATATATATATATAGAAAGAAAACACCCCTTAACATTGTGACTCTCTAGGAGCGTTGGTTTGGTGCCTGATTTTCTTGTCCGAATTTACGGGTTCGAACCTCAACCTAAGCTTCTTTTTGGAAAATATGACATCTGTGGCTAAAACATGTGGTTATGTAGTATCAAACCCACGACCCCTTGTAGCTTAAAACCAGGGCCGACTTCAACATGAACCACTAAAGCTAATGCTTTAGGCCCCCAATTTTGGGGGGCCCCACTTTTAGCAATCATATTTGTATAGTACTTTGAATTTTTTTAAAAAAATATTGAGTAGTACTAAGGCTGTATTTGTTTTCATTAAGATTAAGACGTCTGAATCTGAATACATATCTGAATGATTAAGATGGTGTCTTTAGATCTGAACACTAAATAATTCAGACTGTTTGTTTTTCTACATCTGAATATTTAAGAAATTTAATATGCATAATTTATATTTTTATAAGCATAATAAACGTATACAATTCAAACAAAAAAAGTAATTAAATATTTAAGAAGGTATAAATTTAATAAAATAAAATCATTATTTTATCTCAAAAGTAATGAACATAATCAAAAAGGAAAAATATACAATCTCAACTTTTAACCATAGCAGCCAACACCAGCATATAGAAATTTCCCTACTGTCGTAGCCCTGTAGATCCACCAGAAAATTCAAACTTCCAAATTACCACAAAACCCTTTTTTAAGCTTTAAAACTCAAATTCAAAGAAGAACAAGAAGGAAATAGATTCAATTTTTTTCTTTTTTTTTTCTTCCCAATTCCCAAGTCCAGCTCACCGCCTACTCGCACTATCAGACCCACCACGTTTGCGGCTGTAACTGAACGAAAACTACCACTATCAAGGTGGTGGTGGGTCACCCCTATTCTACCAGCAATTTGATTTTTCTGATGTTGCATTTAGGTTACAGATATTTTTTTTGGCCAATGAAGGTGGGATTGAGAAGAAGAAATAGTTAACAATAGAAGTTAATATAAGGAATTGAGAATTAATGATCGTGGCCATTTCAATTTCGAATTCAACTGTTTTTTGTGTCATTTGCGCTAGAGATTAGATGATAAGTTTCTTGTTTTCATTGATCAGACAATGAAGGATACAACTGAATTGAAAAAGCAGGTTAGGACATCCTTTGCCATGGTTGATGTGCTTATGCAGGGAGATAATTTAAAGAATTTAATCTCTCTCTCTCTCTCTCTCTCTATATATATATATATATACACACACACATATATATGAATTTTGCTAACCTACTACACGAGTTAGCATTGTACCATGTAGTAGGTTAGCATTGTACCCATCTTTTATTTCTCCAAAATGCCCTTATTTTCTTTCATCCAGCGCATAGAATGTAGGGAGTTTTTCGTCTTTCTCCAAAATCTCCTTTTCTTCTTTGCAATTCCAGTTAACACATTCTCTGATGAACCCAGCATCAATGCTTTCTGAAGACGGATCTGATTGTTACGGTGGATATTTCCGGCAGTTCCAAAATACCATAACCGTAACTGGGATACTAAAAGTTATAAATTTTTAGAGATGGGTCAATTGGAGTTGGACCCAGAAATTCAAATCAGTGAGACTACATTTGATCACATTCTGAGACGTGAAAATCAATACTGAAACAAATAATGGAGTTGAAGCATCCATCAATGATGTGAAAAGTTTGATTTAATATTGTCGTTTGTAGTTTGATGTTACTGCTAACATGAAACATCAGATCGAACCAATAATTTGATTTGTTAAGAAGTTAAATCCTTTAATGGGTAAACAATTAGATATTTTATTACACTTCATTTTATAACAGTGATTTTGAGGGCAACGATTGTGGTGGAAGACGGCGGAACATTTGGCGTTAAGAGTCTTGGAGGGAGAAGGTTTAAGATTTAGAAATTGGGGAGAAATTGAGAATTTTAGTGAATGACCAAACAGTCCCTGTTTTAATGTGTTGGCTGAAGAAAATAAGGGCAATTGGAGAAACGAAAGATGAGTACAATGCTAACCTACTACCTTCATGTAGTAGGTTAGCAAAACCCTAGAGAGCAAGAAAGGGTTTGAATGATTTTTAGACTTGGTTTTAGATCTGACCGAATCAGATGTCTATAGATGTATTAAGTGGCTAAATTTTAATAAAAACAAATGCACTTTTAATGGGCTGAGATCTGAATAATTCAGATTTAGATCTCCATTAAGTGCAAAAAAATGAGGCCTTAACTTTTAGCATAACGGTAAAACCATGTCATATAAAAGGAACGATAGGACCATTTGACTATAATTTGGAAATATGAATGTCTCTCACAATTCACTTACATGGAAAGTTAATTTAAAAATTGAAAACAATTACAGTCAAACCTCTCTATAACGTCATTTGGTTTGAAATTTTTTGGCTGTTACAGAGAATTGCTGTTATACACCTATAATAACATTTGCTATTTTAATAATAGTTGGCTTTTATAGGCAATAAAGATGCATAAAATCTATTTTTTCATTTTTTAATGTTTTTTAAAAAATAACAAATTATTTAAATTTTAAATCTCAAAGTTATGAATGCTTCACTAACTAAACATTAAAGAAAGTTAATACAATTTAAATAAAATCATAATTGAATGTATAAAGTTTTAAGCTCAAAGATACACATTTTAAATCTACAGTACTTGAAAAATTAAATTCTTTCAAGATTGATGGGAGAAATTTTATTGTAGCTTGTTTCGTAGAATCCAATCTCTAAGTGGTGATATAACACTTGAATTTACGAAGGTTTTGCGTCTAAACTTTAAGCAAATGGGTATCCAATTATTTTTCCTTGAACGAAATCTAAGAGTTGAATCATTGAATCTTCTAACTCAGTCAATTAACAATAGGTTGAGGTTCACTTTAATTGTCTTCTTTGGCTTTCATATTCTCTTGTTCTTCCACTCCAAGGACATGGACAATAATCTTTCATCAAGAAAGCTTCAATGATAGAAAGTGTTGCATCAAACTCCACATATGTATTCATATGTAATATTCTGTCATACATATAGTATATTAAGGTATCAAATTAAATATTTAGTCAAAATCTAAAGCTAACTGTAACCGTCATATTAATGTGAAAATATTATCTTTTCAACACCCATAATGGTGTATTTATCTTTATAGTTAGGGTTCAAGAGAAGGACAAACTAATGGGCTAAAGGGCTAATTCACACCCTTATGAGTGGACCCGATTCAATAGCTATTTTCAATAATCTCTCATTCACATAAAAGTGATGGAGTGTTCAAGCTCC
>NC_081346.1:62554839-62586851 GCF_029784015.1 Lycium ferocissimum | reverse complement strand
GAAATTCTAACTTTTTAGCGGCAATTCAAGAAAAATACTACTTTATTCGATTCGTCAAAATGTGAAACATAAAAACCCTAAAACCACAGACTAACACAAACCCAATTAAATGTAGTAAAGTACTAACCTTTGGTGAAATGTAAGCAACCTTCAGGCGTAGAATCAACAAGTTGTACCACCAAAGAGATCAAAAAAAAAAAAAAAAAACCTAGACTATACTTTTTTGAGAAAGGAGGTGAACGTTTGATTGAAGAACAAAATAGTCTACACTACATACTTCTTTTCACTCTATTAATGATGAGCTGCAGGGGAGAATTAAGAGGAATTAAGGATTTGGGGGAAATTTTGTTGAAGAATCAAAGAGGTTGGCTGATTTTGGGTTACGCTCTTTTTGGTCAACGAGCAATGTATTAAAATTAAAAGGAAAAAATGAATTGTCTTGGGGCCCACGAGCGCGTGTGTAACACGGTGTAATATAAGCGGGACACTAGTCCGGGTGACACAAAAGGTGCAAATAATTACGGGAAAATATAGTTTAGGGGGGTAATAGGACCCCTTGAAATGAAAGGTGTGTCCTAGCAAATTTGGTACAAGTTGGGGGGGTAACAGTGCCTTATCCCTTGTTATAAAAGGAGAATATGTTTTCCGTAGTTTGATGGAGCTTGAACACTCCATCACTTTTATGTGAATGAGAGATTATTGAAAATAGCTATTGAATCGGGTCCACTCATAAGGGTGTGAGTTAGCCCTTTAGCCCATTAGTTTGTCCTTCTCTTGAACCCTAACTATAAAGATAAATACACCATTATGGGTGTTGAAAAGATAATATTTTTACATTAATATGACGGTTACAGTTAGCTTTAGATTTTGACTAAATATTTAATTTGATACTTTAATATACTATATGTATGACAGAATATTACATATGAATACATATGTGGAGTTTGATGCAACACTTTCTATCATTGAAGCTTTCACTGATGAAGAGATTATTGTCCATGTCCTTGGAGTGGAAGAACAAGAGAATATGAAAGCCAAAGAAGACAATTAAAGTGAACCTCAACCTATTGTTACTTGGACTGGGTTAGAAGATTCAACAGTTCAACTCTTAGATTTCGTTCAAGGAAAAATAATTGGATACCCATTTGCTTAAAGTTTAGACGCAAAAACCTTCGTAAATTCAAGTGTTATATCACCACTTAGAGATTGGATTCTACGAAACAAGCTACAATAAAATTTCTCCCATCAATCTTGAAAGAATTTAATTTTCAATCTTGTAGATTAAAATGTGTATCTTTGAGCTTAAAACTTTATACATTCAATTATGATTTTTATTTAAATTGTATTAACTTTCTTTAATGTTTAGTTAGTGAAGCATTCATAACTTTGAGATTTAAAATTTAAATAATTTGTTATTTTTTAAAACATTAAAAAATGAAAAAATAGATTTTATGCATCTTTATTGCCTATAAAAGCCAACTATTATTAAAATAGCAAATGTTGTTATAGGTGTATACGACAATTCTCTTGTAGCCAAAAAAATTTCAAACCAAATGACGTTATAGAGAGGTTTATTGTAATTATTTTTCAATTTTTAAATTAACTTTCCATGTAAGTGGTGTGAGAGACATTCATATTTCCAAATTATAGTCAAATGGTCCTATCGTTCCTTTTATATGACATGGTTTTACCGTTATGCTAAAAGTTAAGGCCTCATTTTTTTGCACTTAATGGAGATCTAAATCTGAATTATTCAGATCTCAGCCCATTAAGTGCATTTGTTTTTATTAAGATTTAGCCACTTAATACATCTATAGACATCTGATTTGATCAGATCTAAAACCAAGTCTAAAAATCATTCAAACCCTTTCTTGCTCTCTCGGGTTTTGCTAACCTACTACATGAAGGTAGTAGGTTAGCATTGTACCCATCTTTCGTTTCTCCAATTGCCCTTATTTTCTTCAGCCAGCACATTAAAATAGGGACTGTTTGGTCTTTCACTAAAATTCTCAATTTCTCCCCAATTTCTAAATCTTAAACCTTCTCCCTCCAGACTCGCCTAATGTTCGCCGTCTTCCACAATCGTTGCCCTCAAAATCACTTTGTTATAAAATGAAGTGTAATAAAATATCTAATTGTTTACCCATTAAAAGGATTTAACTTCTTAACAAACCAAATTATTGGTCGATCTGATGTTTCATGTTAGCAGTAACATCAAACTACAAACGGCAATATTAAATCAAACTTTTCACATCATTGATGGATGCTTGACTCCGTTATTTGTTTCGGTATTGATTTTCACGTCTCGAGAATGTGATCAAATGTAGTCTCATTTGATTTGAATTTACGGGTCCAACTCAATTGACCCATCTCTAAAAATTTATAACTTTTAGTATCCCGATTACGGTTATGGTATTTTGGAGCCCTTGGAAATATCCTTTGTAACAATCGGATACGTCTTGAGAAAGCATTGATCTTTGGGTTCATCGGAAGAATGTGTTAACTGGAATTGCAAAAGAAGAAAAGGAGATTTTGGAGAAAGACGAAAAACTCCTACATTCTATGCGGCTTGGATGAAAGAAAATAAGGGCATTTTGGAGAAATAAAAGATGGGTACAATGCTAACCTACTACATGGTACAATGCTTGCTCGTGTAGTAGGTTAGCAAAATTCATATATATATGTGTGTGTGTGTGTATATATATATATATATATATATAAAGAGAGAGAGAGAGAGAGAGAGAGAGAGAGATTAAATTCTTTAAATTATCTCCCTGCGCCAAGCACATGGCAAAGGATGTCCTAACTTTCTTTTCAATTCAATTGTGTTGGTGATAATACAATATATTACAATTACAATTGAAAATAAAATGAAGAAATAAAAATATCTTGGTGAGACGCGGATATCTCGCTCTCTTAAGGAGATTCAAGCCCGCCTTACCGCAAATCTACCGATCAATGAGTAATCTTTACGACTGTCCCCTCGGATACTGACAGCCCGATCACGTCGTATAACTCAACAAACTCTGGACAAGATGTTGAGTCCAAAGCTCCACCAAAAAGAACACCTTCCTTCAACTAGAAAAAACTCTCTTTTTTTAACTCACTTTTCATACACTATATTTTTCTCTATATCCACAAAGTAAGGATGACAAACTATTTATAGTTGAAAAATTCATCCTTGAATTAATTGGATGAAAAGAATGGATTAAAGGGACAATAAAGTGGTGTGAATATGGAGTACTAAATGTGATAATGGGAAGATAAGTTACAAGGTATAATTGCATGGTCGGACGTGTGAGGAAATGAAAGACCAATAGGAAGAGACCATTCTTTACTATTACCCCTATAAGCGAAAGCTTAAATGGCCATATTATGGTACAAGAAAACGTAAGAATTGAAAAGGCTGTTTTCAGCCTTAATGGCCACAAACATGAATGGTCAAACAAAAGCATGGGACACTTTAATATCAATAAAATAATATTAAAATGCTCAAAAGACCT
This sequence comes from Lycium ferocissimum, assembly GCF_029784015.1. Lineage (NCBI taxonomy): Eukaryota > Viridiplantae > Streptophyta > Magnoliopsida > Solanales > Solanaceae > Lycium > Lycium ferocissimum. Next base: position 62,583,348 of record NC_081346.1, on the reverse strand, counting down.
ATCAATCCCCCACTCAATTTAATATTATACAAGAGAGTTTACCAGCCGAAGGAAGACTATTATGCATAATGAAGGTGTGCTCTGCATTGAACCTCCATTTAGTAAAACAATAATCTTTAATCCAGAGTCGTAGTAGTCTCAGACTTGAACTATGAAACGCTTTAGAAATAAGAATATTGCTTACACGTAATAATCAAGGTATTAACATGAGCTTTCCACCGGCCCGGCCACATTCACGGCCTTGTGCTATCCCGGTTTCATGAGTGCTTTTGAGAACGAGCCCGATTCTCATGGAAGCGGCCTACTTCCACCTCGCATAGGTGAAATCATCCAAGAGTGCTTCCAGTAACTTAACACCCCGCTCATACGAACTCTACGGAAATTTCATTAAGAGTTTATAAACTCAACCTCCACAAACATTACTACAGAATAATGCACCCATACCATAGGGAGGGAATAAATAAAATAGTGCATTTTCTCAAAGTCATCATATGATTCGTTTTTCCCATTGAACTTTGGTTATAGGATCTAGTCCCCCCGGGTTGGGTTTCCTCATATACGACTCATGAATTTATGGGCTTCAATCCCATCCCCTCGATGTGCTCCGACCTTTCTCTTGCCAAGGCCTTGGTTAGTGGATGCAAGATTATCACAAGATTTGACATAATCAACGTTAATGGTACCATTTGTGAAATATGATGTCACGGTACTATGTTTTCTCTTATAGGTCGAATTTACCGTTATAATAACGGTTTTGAACTCTACCAATTGCGGCGGTGCTATCACAATGAATTAAAATAGGAGGAATTGGTTTTTCAAAATAAGGAATTTGAAATAATAAATCTCTTAACCAATTCGCTTCTTCACTAGTGAAGCTAAAGCAATTAGTTCGAGCCTCCATGGTAGAGTTAGCAATAATAGTTTGATTTTTTGATTTCCAACAAATAGCACCACCTGCCAACGTAAAAATATAACCGGTGGTAGAACGAGGAATCACCGGATAAAGTGTTCCAATGCGTTAAAAAGCCTTCAAGTATAGCAGGATATTTTTTATAAAACAAGCCATAGGTTTTTGTACCAACTAAATATTTCATAACTCTCGTTATGGCATGCCAATGTTCATTACACGGCTTGCTTGTAAGCTTTACTAAGTACTCAGCCTGCATACGCATATCGGAGCCTAGTGCAATCGGTCACATATCTCAAACTTCCGATTAAACTAGCATATTCCTTTTGATTTATCACATCATTTTCACTTTGAACAGGAAACAAGTGAATACTTGAATCAAAAGGAGTTACAACATGCTTGCAATCAAGAAAGTTATATTTTTCAAAATTTTCTCAACATAATGTATTTGGTCAAGGAAAATTCCATCACATGTTTTAGTAATTTTTATTCCAAGAATAAAATTTGCCTCACCAAGATCTTTCATGTCAAAATGGCTTCTAAGAATATTTTTAGTTTCACCAATAACATTCATGTTAGAGACAAATATCAATAAATCATCAACATAGAGGCAAACAATAACGTGTGAATTATTCCAAGACTTATGATAGATGCACTTATCACACTCGTTTGTTTTAAAACCATTTTCAATCATGCAGGAAATCAAATTTCTCATGCCATTGCTTTGGTGCTGTTTCCAAGCCATATAGGGATTTAGTAAGTTTACACACTTTGCTTTCTTTGTTTTGCTTCAATAAAACCTTGGGTTGTTCCATATAAATTTCCTCATTTGGGTCCCATTTAAAAAACAGTTTTTACATCCATTTGGTGAATATGCAAATCAAAAATTGCAGCAATAGCAATTAAAAGCCTTATGGATGTAATTCTAGTTCGGAGAAAAAGTATCAAAAAATTCTAGGCCTTCTAGTTGTTTAAAACCTTTAGCAACTAGTCTAGCCTTATATTTATCAATGAGCCATCCGGTTTAACTTTTCTAAGGACCCATTTACACCCAATTGTTTTACAACCCGGTGGTAAATCAACTAACTTCCAAGTTTTATTGGAAATAAGTGATTCCATTTCATCATTTACGACCTCTTTCCAAAAATAGCATTATGTGAAGATAAAGCTTCTTGTAAATTGAGAGGTCATTTCAATATTAAAAACATAAAAATCAGGACCAAAATCTTTTTCTACCCTAGCTCTTTTACTTCTTCTTAACTCATAATCATCACTTTCTTTATTTTTCAAAACAGAAGTAGAAGAACTAGGTAGTGACAAAATATTTTCGTTAGTCCTATGACCCCCACTATTTTTAGAATCAAATGGAAATTTATTTTCATGAAAAAAACATCACACGATTCTATTATTATATTATCTTCAAGACTAAAAAATCTATAGGTACATATTTAATACTATTTGAAGCATAACCAAGAAAAGCAAGTAGTAACTTTTTACCAATTTACTTATTTTGGGATCCATTAGCCTTACATAAGTTAGACAACCCCAAACTCTTAGATATCCCAAATTTGGCTTGTGACCTTTCCACAATTCAAATGGCGTTAATTTTGTCTTTTTATGAGGCACACGATTCAACACATAACAAGCGATTTAAAATAGCTTCACCCCAAAAATTTAGAGGTGCACTAGACTCAATAAGCATGGCATTAGTCAACTCAACCAAAGTTCTATTTTTTCTCTCCGCTACACCATTAGACGCAGGAGAATAAGGTGGAGTAGTTTCATGAATTATTCCCAATGATCTAACAAAAGAATTAAACTCATTAGACTCATATTCACGGCCTCTATCACTTCTAATTCTTTTTATTTTTTTACCTCAAACCCGATTTTCAACTTCATGGAGATAAATTTTAAAATTTTCAAAAGCATCACTTTTATTTTTCATCAAGAAAACATATGTATACTTAGAAAAATCATCAATAAAAGTAATAAAATATCTATTTCCTCCACGAGTTAAAATTCCTCCAAGTTCACAAATATCGGTATGAATTAACTCTAATAATTCGCTTTTTTTACGTCAACTTGAAAATGAGGCCTTTTTGTGATTTTGGCTTTACTACAAGCTTCACATTTTTCAAAATCCTTTTTAATCATTGGGATTAATCCTAAACTACTCATGATTCCTACATAACGATTATTAATATGACACAAACGAGCATGCCAAAAATTAGTGGAAGAAAGCATGTAAACAGAATTAGTAACTTTATTCATTTCAACATTCAACTTAAACATCCCATCACAAGCATACCCCTTTTCCACAAAAATACCTTTTTCACTATTACATATTGATCGGACTCAATAATTTGTTTGAAACCGCTTTATTAAGAAGAAAACTAGACATCAAATTTTTCTCATGGAAGGAGTATAAAGTACATCTTTTAAAGTTAACACCCTTTCGAGGTAAAGCTCAACTCGACATCTCCTTTCCAAGCACTTGAGTAGTGTGAGAATCACCAAGCATGATGGTTTTGGGCTCCTCAAATGGAGTATACACTTTGAACCAATCTTTGTCATAGCGGACATGACGGTTTGCACCGAATCAGCCCACCATCCATCAACATTTTCAACCATATTTATGTTTGTTATCACCGCCACAAGTGGCTCTTCGGTAACGTTCGCACGAGGTGTAGGACCACGTTTCCCGAAACTTGCAAAATCGAGCAATATGCCCACTCTTGCCACAGACAAAGCATGGTCCTCCAATTTGTGCTTGTTGATTTTGTGCTTGGTTGTTACCACCATTATTTTTCTTGGGAGGTCTACCATTATTTTTCTTGAATATTTTCTTCTTAGGCTTCATAGAGGTATTTTTGTTAGCATTAGGAGCACATTATTTGAAGTAATTAAATTTACCTTATTTGTGACGGGTTGTAGTTGCTCTCTTCCGTTTGCAAAGTGCATCTTGGCCTCTTGCCTCTTCCTCCATGCGGATTCGCATAATCAACGTCTCAAGAGAGGTTTCCTTTTGTTTGCGCGCATAGTTTTTGAAATTCCTTCCATGAAGGTGGAAGTTTATCTATTATGCCACAAACAATAAGGTTATCACCAATTTTGATCTCTTCGGACCTAAGCTCTCCAACAATCATTATAAAGTCTTGAGCTTGATCTACCTTGATTTGTTGTCCACCATTTGGAAACGAAAAAATCTACTAGCAGCATATTTTTTCGCTAAAGCCTCCTCGGTATCATATTTACTCTGCAACGCTTTCCAAATTTTCTTTGCAGTAGAGTAAGTTCTATCATAATAATCATAAAAATTATCTGATAGACAATTAAGTAAATAATACCGACACTTGTATGAATCTTCATCATACTTTTCAATTTTTTCTTGAAGAGAAATAAGTTCTTCATCATTCATGGAAGAGTTGTCTACTTTATTTGGATTCTTCTCAGTTAACACATAAGAAACATTGAGAAGACTTAAGTAGAAAAGTACTTTACACCTTCCATCTCTTAAAATGAGTACTTGTTGAACCGAAATGGCTTGTTAAGATCTCCTACTTTGACATCCGCCGATTTTTCAATTGTAGCCATATGAATCTCCTTAAAATTGTTGGTGATAATACAATAATATTACAATTACAATTGAAAAATAAAATGAAGAAATAAAAATATCTTCGGCTGAGGCGCGGATATCTCGCTCTCTTTAAGGAGATTCAAGCCCACTGCAGCAAATCTACCGGTCCAGCAGTAATCTTTCTGACTTGTCCCCTCCGGGATACAACAGCCCGACCACGTCGTATAACTCAACAAACTCTGGACAAGATGTTGAGTCCAAAGCTCCACCAAAAAGAACACCTTCCTTCAACTAGAAAAAAACTCTCTCCTTTTTTAACTCACTTTTCATACACTATATTTTTCTCTATATCCACAAAGTAAGGATGACAAACTATTTATAGTTGAAAAATTCATCCTTGAATTAATTGGATGAAAAGAATGGATTAAAGGACAATAAAGTGGTGTGAATATGGAGTACTAAATGTGATAATGGGAAGATAAGTTACAAGGTATAATTGCATGGTCAGACGTGTGAGGAAATGAAAGACCAATAGGAAGAGACCATTACGCCTACTATTACCCCTATAACTGAAAGCTTAAATGGCCATATTATGGTACCAAGAAAACGTAAGAATTGAAAAGGCTGTTTTCAGCCTTAATGGCCACAAACATGAATGGTCAAACAAAAGCATGGGACACTTTAATATCAATAAAATAATATTAAAATGCTCAAAAGACCTATCAAATTGTATCCTTCATTGTCTGATCAATGAAAACAAGAAACTTATCATCTAATCTCTAGCGCAAATGACACAAAAAACAGTTGAATCCGAAATTGAAATGGCCACGATCATTAATTCTCAATTCCTTATATTAACTTCTATTGTTAACTATTTCTTCTTCTCAATCCCACCTTCATTGGCCAAAAAAATATCTGTAACCTAAATACAACATCAGAAAAATCAAATTGCTGGTAGAATAGGGGTGACCCACCACCACCTTGATAGTGGTAGTTTTCGTTCAGTTACAGCCGCAAGTGGTGGGTCTGATAGTGCGAGTAGGCGGTGAGCTGGACTTGGGAATTGGGAAGAAAAAAAAAATTGAATCTATCTCCTTCTTGTTCTTCTTTGAATTTGAGTTTTAAAGCTTAAAAAAGGATTTTAGTGGTAATTTGGAAGTTTGAATTTTCTGGTGGATCTACAGGGCTACGACAGTAGGGAAATTTCTATATGATGGTGTTGGCTGCTATGGTTAAAAGTTGAGATTGTATATTTTTCCTTTTTGATTATGTTCATTACTTTTGAGATAAAATACTGATTTTATTTTATTAAATTTATACCTTCTTAAATACTTAATTACTTTGTTTGTTTGAATTGTATACGTTTATTATGCTTATAAAAATATAAATTATGCATATTAAATTTCTTAAATATTCAGATATAGAAAAACAAACAGTCTGAATTGTTTAGTGTTCAGATCTAAAGACACCATCTTAATCATTCAGATATGTATTCAGATTCAGACGTCTTAATCTTAATGAAAATAAATACATCCTTAATACTACTCAATATTTTTTTTAAAAAAAATTCAAAGTACTATACAAATATAATTGCTAAAAGTGGGACCCCGCAAAATTGGGGGCCTAAAGCATTAGCTTTAGTGGTTCATGTTGAAGCCAGCCCTGGTTTTAAGCTACAAGGGGGCGTGGGTTTGATACTACATAACCACATGTTTTAGCCACAGATGTCATATTTTCCAAAAAGAAGCTTAGGTTGAGGTTCGAACCCGCAAATTCGGACAAGAAAATCAGGCACCGAACCAACGCTCCTAGTGAGTCACAATGTTAAGGGGTGTTTTCTTTCTTTCTATATATATATATATTATAATAAAAATTTCCGACGAAGTGTTATCGCTTGACACCCCTGGCATCTATGTGCACTATTAAAAAACTGACAAAAATCGACGGATCCCGTTGCTTTTTTTGATAATTTTTTTTAAAGAAAACTGATAGATCGGTTATTTTTCGCACAACAATGCGCGAAAAATATAATTACTTTTTATATTTTTATTTTTATTTTTTTATATAAAAAAACCGTCAGAGTGTGTTGGTTTTTAGAGCGAAAAAATAGTATAAATTAAAGCAATATAAGTATTTGAACAAAGAACATGCGTGGTCTAGTGATAGAGCCCTTTAGTGCCAAGGAACATACCCGGGTTCTATTCCAAGTTGCTACATTTCATTATTTCCTTATTTAAAAAAAAAATATACAAAGAGTTCATCGATTTTTTTTTTTTTTTTTTTTACATAACCGACGGAGTCCATCGGTTTTCCAAAACCAATGCGACCTAAACCGACGACCCATAGTCCATCGATTTTGGTGGAGTGCACTTCCCCGACCCCGACCCTCATTGCCCCACCTTCATCAGTGTTTGCCTAGATTATATATGAATACTTTTGAGACCACAATTATAATTAATTACTTACGAAACACTAGAAAATAATAAGAAAACCGTTTATTTTTTGAGAAAATATTTTTTCGTGAAAAAATTCCTTCGAACCAAACACACCTTTAGATGATGTGAGATGTCGGTGGTATTTTTCTTTAGACAAACAAGACATGGTTAAGAGTTGTAACTGAGGAGAAGTCCCGGTGGCCGTCAAGGTACCAAAAAGTAAAAATACTCCATGGTAAATAACCATCATTATTAATTCATGTAAGGATTCTTAATGTATCCGACTACTGCTTTTCTTGTTTTGTTTCTTATCTAAACATGGAGAATTAAGTTTCTTATCTAAACATGAGAATTTAAGGAGCAGTTATATGAAAGGTTATTAAACTGAACGAGAACCCAAGGGGTAGCCATTATCTTATCTATTATGTCGTGTCTTATTGTTCTGTTTCCCTTTTCTGCCATAGTTATATTAACTTTAATTTACAAGTTCAATGCTTCATGTCTCATATTTATTCTTTGCCTTTTTAGCTTCCAGCAGTTTAAACTCTTCAGTTTCTTTGTCAAATGCTATAAAGTGCACACGGAAATGACCTATCCTTCAAGTCACTTCAGCTTGATCGTTTAATTTTTGTATAAAATGATTACTATTGCTTGGTGTATCTCTGTCGCTTCTACAATAAAGGTTGAATCCTTTTCTTTAAGCTAACTTGGTGTGGAACAAATCTCCCTTAACTTAATTTTTATTGTTTTCAGTTTCCTTGTCATACTCCACTTCCTCGATAAGTTACTTATAATATGTCCATCACTTCAATTTCTATTCAATTAATTTTACTTATTTGTTCTCTTTTGTTGCAGCTTGGTTGTTTGATTTTCTTAATCTGGAATGATAATATATTTTAGCAGATAACCATTTTTAAAGTTTTGAGGCTCTTACTACATCAAACTTTGCATCTTTCATATTTCATCAAATATATTTATACTGAAATTTTCAGTGATAAGTTTCTTCCATAATGATCAGTGATGGATTTGTTTTGAACAGAGAAAAAATCTGGAGAAAAACTGAATTAACTATGGGAAAGTTAGGGAGGAACCAAGGAAGGGCACTACAGACGGTCGTGGAAAGAAATTCTCTCGGATGAAGATGGATCAGAACTGAGTTTGTACAAAGGTGTGACGAGGACCACAAAAGTTCACTTTAATTAAATATAAGAAATTTACACAAAGTTATGTCTGTTGTACGAGACACATGCTAAAGTTTAGACTACCTTAGAGGAAAAATTTGATAGATACATTAGATACATTTTCTAAATAAATAACAAGAAAATCTATTATCAGCTTCCATTTATTCTTGATCATCTGTGTAGGTTTATCCTTATTCATTTCTTTAATTCTTCTGCTCTTGTATAGGTTATGCCTTAAATTGCTTTAGCAATTTTAGCTCTTATATGTCTATCATCAACTTAATGAAGATGAAAACTCAAATATATATATATATCCATGTTTTGGAATGACCTGTGTCAACTCAAGGCTATTTATAATTAAGTTTGAGTAACATCTCACATAATGATTAGTGATACTTTTGCTATTGTTTAAGAATTACCAAGATTAAGATGTCTAAGATTTTTTTTCCCTTGAAATGATATGCATTTAACTCAACATTAAACTTTAGAAATAGTTTCGAAATGGCATATAATTACACGTGATTTGATAAGTTCAATTTATGTATGTGATTTTTCTAAAAAATTATATTCATTAATAAGGAGCACATGCGCGAAGCGCGCACCCAGAAACTAGTATGAGCCTGTTTGGATTGGCTTATAAGTTGCTTATAAGTTCGTTTTTAAATTTTTTTAAGTGTTTGGGCCAAAATTTAAAGTCATTTTCATTTCTATGTTTAAAATAAGCTCAAAAATAAAAATTTGACTTACTTATCTAAATATTATAAATATACTTTGTTCTCAAAAAAAATAACTTAATTTATTTATTTTTTTTATATAAACATAATTTTATAGAATAAGCCATAGCTCTATATTTAAATATAGGGGTTGAAACTCATAATAGACGGTTAGCATATTTGGTAAAGAAGATATTGATAAAATGTATTTCTATTAAAATGACTGAAATATTCTTAAAATTATTTATAAAAATATACTCCCTCTATTTCAATTTATGTGAACCTATTTTCCTTTTTACTCTGTGCCAAAATGAATGACCTCTTTCCTAATTTGGAAAGAAATTCACTTTATGAATGATTTACAGCCATACAAATTTTTAAGGCTTATTTTGAACCACAAGTTTCAAAAGTCTTCCCTCTTTCTTAAATGTCGTGCCTAAATAAATGGGTTCATATAAATTGAAACGGAGGGAGTATTCTTTTTAAAGCATTTGTTGCATAAAAAGGACGAATGACAGAAATAGAGTATGGAGATAATTAAAAGTTATGTTTGAGGAAGAGTATTCTGGAGATTACAAAAGATATTAGGAATAAAATCGTAAAATGTTATGATTAAATTAAAAGTGTTTATAAGCTTTAAATTAAACTCCTAAATTCTCATTTTATTTTTCTTTTAAACGAGAAATACATATATGATTCTAACAATAATGAATTTTTTATTAGATAGAATAAAAGTTACTATCACAAGTCACATCGCGATACTGAAGTGTTTCTTATGCGAGACAATTATTGTTTGTCACCTTTATTTTCTTAAGCGATAATTTTTAATAAAACTCATATGCCCTCGCGCTTTTTTACATTTTTTTTTCAAACCTAACAATCACGCCCCTATCTTCTCTCCACCCAATGATCAATGCACATTTAGTGTGTCGAGTACAAGAGGGACATCTGGAACTAGAAGAATTAAAGTTACTCATACGTCAAGTCGTGACACTAATGTATTTCTTATCTGAGATAACTGTTGTTTGTCGCCTTTTCCGATTGATTGTTTTAAACCTACCAATTACGCCCCGTGTTCTCTCCACCCAATGATCAACACATATTCAATGCGTCGAACACAAGAGCGACAGCTGGATCTAGAAGAATAAAAGTTACTCACGCATCAACTCGTGACACTAACGTGTTATCTATATGAGATATGATTGCTTGTCGCCTTTTCTCATTGATTGTATCTTTTGTAGTAAAATCTGTAAAACTCCAGGTGCCCTTTTTTGTCATATAATATAAGCCTATGATTTTCTATCAGTTACATCTCGCTTTTCTGCCACGTGAGTGAATGTATATCTAGAGCAGCGAATACAACCTAATCACTTTATCACATTCAGATAATATATTATATATTAATTGTTATACTGTACGACCAATTATTTATCCTACAGTGTACCTGTTTTCACTTTTAGGATAGAAAACGTTACCCTATCTGTTCCAATATAGCGTATGCGGAATAGTAAAGAACTAGAAAGTAAGGACACGATCATTTTTATGTGAAAACCACCCGGCTCAAAGGGTGAAAAAACCACGACCTACACCTCTATAGGATTTTTCCCAAAACTCCACTACAACTGTGAGCCTATGCAAATTCAAGTTACAAATTGTGTAACCTAGGAACTAACTCTAATTCATATCTCACTAATCTCCCTAAAACAATGAGTCCACTTCAAGTTATCTCAACTTGAAGTTGAATTTGAATTTGACCAACATTTACACCTATTGATTTTGCTTCTATGAAAGTTGATAAAGGTACAACTCGATAAACAATTCTGATACATGAATCTAGACTTAAGAACTGTAAAACTTAAGCTCTATTAAACAGTTCTTCAATCTTCTTCTTCGTATCAGGCCGCACTTCAATAATTAGAACACTCAATATTGCATTGACTGTGTTTGCTCGATTTCTATTTTCTCTCTTTGTGAGTGCTTAAAGCTTCTTCATGGGAGGACTTAGATATATATAGCACTAGGTTTGCTTCAAGTTGGCTGAACTCAATCCCTACATGGTAAGACCCATTATGAGAGTTATGGTTTGAGTGGACTTGAGATTCTTCCGTTCACGCGGCTTCAATGTTCTTATAGGAGTCTGAAGTATATCTATGATTATGGCAAGAAATCCTGCAACTTCCAAGCCAAGTCTTTACCATAAATCACAAATCCTACTCGATGGGACTCGAGCCGGGACATGTTCTTGGACCTGGTTCACGTACCTGGTTAATTCAAATATGAATCGTCTCAGTGTATGAGATGGAACGTGTCCATAGACTTGTTACAATCGCCCTTGTCTCGCATCTCCTGGTTCTGAGCTTTACCTTGCACCTGTCTCTGTTTCATTCGTATCTTGCAGCCAGTTCATTCCCTCTATCTGCATCTGTCTCTTGGATAGAACATGTCTACAGACCTGATTCATCCACCTTGTTCGGTCACTTTATCCATCATTCAGCTTTGTTTAGTTCATCTGTCTCTAAACCTGGTTTACTTGCCTTGTTCATTTATTTTGTCAACCATCAAAACACAGGCATGCTTATGCCAACATTAATCAACCTAAGGTTATGCTTATGGACCAAACTAATTAATCAAGTTCGTTATATGAATGTTCTATAGTCATTTCATTTTATTTTGGCTATTCTATTACTCGATAATTAGGGATTATTTAAGACTTTAAATGTTCTCTAAATTTTCCACTTATCCTTATACATATTTTTAACTACTTATGATTAATAACATAATCTCAACTTTACTCTCTTTGTTCTAACCTCTCTTAGTTTTTCTTTGAAACTAAATCCCTCTCTATATATACACTACAAGAATGTATAGAAATGATAACAAAAAATTTAATATTTGGCAACAACTTAGTTTTATTGTTGGCAAATGAACTATTTTGTTGTCAAACAATTTAATTTTGTTGCCATATTATTGATTATTGTTGCAAAAAGTACTTTTGGCAACAAAAAATAAAAGTTGTTTCACGTCGTTGCAATAACAGCCATTGGAAAAGTTTATGCAACAATTTTTTTTTTTGCCAAAAGTACTTTTTGCAACAATAATCAATCTATGGCAACAAAAAACAATTTGTTGCCCAATATCTTTTTTCTTGTAGTGATAAAGCAATCATAAACAAGTCTCATATGACATGATGTAGGTAGTAACATAACACGTATGTTTATTTCTCTCTTAATAAGAGCTTTCAACCATCTACTTCGACTACTTCTCCCAACAATATTCACTTTCATCAATTCATCTTCGCAACAATCCGTAATCCAATTTGTCTTCATCATCCATTCACTTTTAATTTATTTCTTTAATATCCAAAATTTATGGTGTTTGTTTGGTTCCCAAAGTTTTAACACTTGAATGATACACTGACATTTCAATAACTCAAGCCTTTTTAGTTGTCAGATAAGAGTATTAGTAGCTTATTTTTGGCCTGAACAAAAATCTTGTTTGTTGTAGGAACAGAACTATAAATTGAGACTTGACCAGCATGGATTTAAATGCCTCACCACAGCCAGAAGATGACGATGAGATTTTTGGACAGCAATTAGAACATGCACTACAAGAGCCTGTTATATTACATAGTGATAAGCGTGCAAATTATGTTACAAGTGCTGCAGAGATTTCACGTCGCGTATGTCTGTATTTCGACAGCTCGTTATATCAACTATTTAGCTATACTACTACTTGAACTTGCTCCTTTATTGGGGGTTTGTTCTATATGGAGTAAAATATTTTCCGTGAGAAATGTGTTCTTCGAGATTAAATAAATTGTGTTCTTCGAGATTAAATAAATTTCTTACTTATTTTCTCATGTTCGATTAGTTAGTAGAAAACATTTTTCAGAAAATATCCACCCAATCCCCACCCACCAAACATCCACCACACACCTCTAGCCCAACCCCCACACCAAAATATAGCCACTTAAATTTTCCATATTTTATAAATTTTTATAAAAGTAAAAAAAAAAAAAAAAAATCGGTTTGGGGGGGGGGGGGGGGGTGGTATAAAAAATCTCAAAAATAAATAAATAAATAAATTTTTTTGGAGGGCGGTGGGGGTTTGCAGGGGTGGATGGCGTAAAATAAACTTTTTCAAAACTATTTAAAAAAAAAAAAAAAACTGTTTGGAGGATGCTTAGAGGGGGAGGGGGGGTTGAGTTCGAGGGAGGGAAGGAGACAATTAATATGAATTGTTACTTGTGCGACTTGTTTTTCCTATTTATATTAGGGAAATTATTTTTCTCATTTAAAAAAAAAAAAATTCTAAAGAAAATGTTTTTCAAAATTTTGACCAACCAAACATGAGAAAATTGAAAAATATTTTGCTCCATACTGAACACACCATTGATATTTCTTTTTTACTTGTTGTTGTGTGTGTATGGGAGTGTTGAATTTCCTTCAAAGCGTCTCTTATTTCTCTCCTTCCAAATATTCCAGATGATACATTGAGGGATCATCTTCTAAATGCTTCTGATGGACTTATCAACTCTGAAACTGTTCCATATGACAAAATTTTCCTTCAAACTTCTTGGTAATGCCCCACTTAGTCCAGGAAAGAAGTGCTAAACAAAACCCATAGACTTCTAGCCACTGTATTCTAGCCACTGTACAATGCAGAAACAAATGATGTACATTCTTACAATCATTTTCATACATGTGGCATCGGTTAAACAGATTAAGGCCATCTTGTTAGAATTGCACCCAGTACTACCAACGGGTAAAACCGGCCACTTTGTGCCAAGATATGTTGCTCGAACTCTCCAAAATTGATGCCCCACCCTATCGGATCCTTATAAAATGTACTACTTTGGAGGATCGAAACGCACCCGTCACCAAAAAAGAGTCCGAGTAACATAGGAGCCTAAGTCTTCAAGGCAAGTTTTTTTTTTTTTTTTTTTTTTTTTTTTTAAATAAGGAAGAAGGAGTGCAAAGGCAAGCTTTTCTTTAAGATTGCTAGTTTTATACATATTTCAAACAGATGAACAGTTTCTTGAGAAAACATTCTTTCCCTTTTTCCGCAAACCCAAGTGTTGAGTTTTCTACAATGATTGGTTGCCTGAAGCAGATGAAGCCTTACTGGTGGTGATAAAACTACCTTGGTACACTAGTTCAGAATTCATGTTAATCTGAACTGTTATATGTTGGCTCAAAATCCTTGGATGGGGCCTTAGGCATAGCATGCTTGAAGAATGCAGATCTTAGTTGAAAATAGCATTTGGCCATGAAAATTCCAAATGGAAAACACCTAAAACTCTGTTTTCACTTTCAGTACATTCAAACAACCAAATATTCTTTCCAAAAATTATAACCAAACACAACTCCATCTTCAACTCCAACTTCAAAATTCCAAATAAATTGAAAAATATTTGGTTTTCATGGCCAAACACCCCCCCCCCCCCCAAAACCTCTTTTTTTCTTTTTTTTCTTTTTCCTTTTCCCATTTTAGCTTGATCAGTGCCTTTAATAAGCAATGGAAGGGAAATAAGTGGAAGTTGCTAGGTTGTTCAACGATTATCATCCGATTAATATGGGTAAACTCAAAGATTATTGCTGGTAATCTGGTTATCTCCAAGTTAGCTATCTATTTTTGGTGCCACACTTTGTACCTCCTCTTACCAATCTCGTCTCAGTCAAAAGGGGGAGAAAGTAAAAGAAATAGAACTCGCCTCTTTGTTCTTGTGAATTTTATTATTGTTGAGACTTCATTTTCTTTTTAATTTATATTTTTCTAGATTCCCATCTCTTACCTGTCAAAAATTTGTTTTCTAGTTTGCATGCCCTCTTTCTAAATGTTGTTTGTTTTAGGAGCAGGAGGAAAGGATTCAAAGAATTAAAAGACAACGTCCGTATGATAAAGACCAATGCAGATTTGAGATCTTTCGTACAAAGAAACAAAGGCTTCCACGTTAATTTCCTCCAGGTTATTGTTTTTCCCTGTGTGCTAGTTGTATAAGACTGCTATGCTTGTGTGACACACACACACGCTCTCTCTATTGTGCTTATCTCTTTTTCTCTCGTGTGTATGAATTGTTGAAGTGGCAATAGATTCCCTTCCTCCGTATAGTTCATCTTTATTTTTGTTCTTGTCATCTTAGTGTAACTCTAGGTCGTTACATAACTTTATCGTGTCTTCTTTGACTATTATTTTAACACAGTTCCCTTGCTTCTCTCCTTTTCCTCGCCTTTCTTCTCTTAGTTCGATTTCATCATTATATTTTGGATTGCTTATGTAGGTTGGTTGGATTGTCCTATATTTGGATGGAAGATAGGTTGCATTATTCCTTCAAATGTTCCACTGGGTGAAACTTTCAACAACTGTGTTCTTCCCGGCAAAAGATGCTCGTTTAGGAAAGTCCTCCACCAACAGGAGTTTTAGGGAGAAAGCGAGTGTGTTAACTCGAATTTGTCCTCGTTCATCCACTTGACGTGGATTTATCTTCAAAATGTTTGATTTCTTACGTAGTGATGATCCGCTCCCTCTCGTTTATTCCTTTACAACACTTTCTTGTTCTTTGGATTTTCAATGACGTAATATTTAATAATAAAAAAGTTTGATTCCTAGATGTTATCATAAGGCGAATTTTAAAGTTGTTTGTGCTTTTCTTGTTTCTTGTTGGTAGTGCTTTTATTCTTGTATATATCTTGTAGATTCGAATTTTGACTTAGACAACAAGTCGAATCAGTTAACAAGCTGCTGCTTATTAATAATGATCTTAGAGATGTTTTGTATCACTGTCTTGGAGATGTTTTATGTCAAAGCCGAGGCTTATATTATGTTTTATTTTGCCACTTAGTATGAGAGAATCATTTGGTGCCTTGTCAATTTGTCCTCTTAATTCATTTGGCTTACTTTGATTATCATTAGATGCCTTGTTAATTCGACCTCTTAATCCATTTGTGTAACCTTACCGAGGATCCGCTAAATTACAACCGACTCATTCACATGTTAATTTCGCCTTGGTATGGTGATTGATCTCTCACAAATACAAGTCGATACTATTCATTGTCGATTCAGAGGAAAGCGAGGCACCCGGTGCATGTAAAGGTTGAGGTACGGTAATAAAGTCATGGAGGAATAGGTGGTGGGGAGTAGCTTTTTCTCTTTCGATTATGGTTGTTGTCCTGATTTTTACTCTCAATGTGTATTAGATTCAATGCAGAGGCCATGATTCTATACCTAACAATGAGTCTGTAAATTTATTTGTCTATTGAGGTAATTTTATATATGTTAGTTGCATTTTTAGTTGAATTCCGTACCTGAGAATGAGCTTGCATTACTTAAAATAGTGAAATTTTGTTTATTTACCTTTATCTATCCATGATAAGATCTACGATGTTACAGATTTACTATCATATGTTACAATCTTACGATGTTACAGATTTACTATCATATGTTACACTTGGTGCAATTATTAGTGCGTGTTGTTTGTCAATCAAAGTGGAAAGCCCAGTTGATCACTAGTTTGTTTGTCATCTTCTAGGAATAGAAAGAGAAAAAGCTATTTTGAGAATGGTAGGGTAGATGTTATGTTATTGTTTATATTATACTATGAATGTACTCTGCTCTTATCAAAGAAAGAATGCACTCCATTGTTTCAAAGGGAACCTTCGCGTAACGGTAAAAGTTGTCGTTGTGTTACTAGGTGGTCATATGTTCAGACCATGAAAATAGCTCTTGCAGAAAGGCAATGTAACAGTAGATCAGTAGACCGAATATAGTCACCTCTCTGGACCACGAACAGTGGAAACTTCGCACACTAGGGATATGCTCTCTTATTAACAGGAAAGGGAACATTGTTGGATCCTGCATCTCCTATTTAGATTATTCCAATTAACTTAAGATGTCATGGGGAGACTTGACACAAGGGTAAAAGTTGTGGTCCGTCCTTCCTTGGAACCCACACATTATGGGAACTTAGTGCGCTAAGACTATCCTATCTTATTAATAGGGAAAGGAACATTGCTTGCTCGCATCTCCTTCTTGGGTTGTCCCAATTCACATAAGATAACACGGCTTACCTTCCCCTTCGCTTCTCCTCCCGGAAACCCCGTAAAACAGATGGTTCAGTTGCACCAAGAATCACCTGATTTTTGGGAAGGAAAACAAAGCATTATGAACTTGAACATCCTTTTAAAGGGTTTTTTATTTGATGCGAGAAGTTGGTAAAAATCAGATTCATGACCGTATTTTTCCTTGTCACAAAAAAAGTACTATATTTTCTCAAGAGTATATGGAATGTCTTTGGTTAACCTCTAGTTAGGTTTTCTTAGTATATGACTCAGCATTGATGAGAAGAATGTTGTCATATGATTTTTATTCTATTTAAGGCTTTAATCAAATCAAGGCTTACTTTTTCACATCCTCACTGAATGCTATATGCTATTGAAAGGAATTTGATAATTTATGGCTTGTATCAGGTTTCACAATTTCTTGCCCGCCTAAAACATGCATATATATTCTGTGCATTGCACACATGGGCATAATCACACTGGGTTTATGATCGTTCATTATCTTTTGAGAACGCTGCCGATATCTGTCACTCAAGTCAGTAATTTTACGATACTACATCCTTCTTGCTTCAAATTTATCCACATATATCTGAGTATGAATAATCAGAGTATTATTATGCAGGTACTTAAAAAAAATTCTGATGCTCGTCCTCCTGGGATCTATAAGCCAGACTATATTGATGCCCAATATGCCTTCTATCATGAGAAAAAACCTGAAATAGTTGTTTATCCTCCAACACCGAAGTGGAAAAGATCTTCTGAGTTTGATTTGAATGGAGATATTGTTATATCCCGTATTTTAAACATTGGGATATTCTAAAGCTAATCGCGACAAGTTAAGGACAAGACAATTTTGGAATACGAAGTAGAGACTTTTAACCTCCGATTTGTTTTAATGTTTATAAATTTTAATTGGTATGGAATTGAAGGGATTAGGGATTAATTAACCATGATTAGATTATTAAGTGGGATTAAAAATTTAATTACTTCATTAATTGGCCATAAGTGGTGTAGGCCCCACCCGTGACATGGCCAAGTGTACTGGCTCACACTTTGGGTGGGCCATAATGCGGTCCAAATGGCGGACATCCTATATATAGTAATTTCATGACTCATCCTTCAACTAGCTACTCATTTATTCATCTTGCAAACTTGGAAAAATTAAGAGAGAGAGAGAAAGCTGCTCGCGATCGCCGAGATTGAGCTTGTGCATTGTTGATCAAAAAAATATTTTCTCCAACAATTCAACTCCTTAGAATGTATAATAACGTGAATTGAGAGGGGCAACAAGAACAAGTATAAATTCAAGGCACGTTGGAGCCAAGTTGAAAAGCCAAGTATTAAAGGTAAGGTTTAATCTTCTTTTGCATGTATTAAGGGTGGTTTGAGCATGTTGTAATGTGTAGCTATGTATAAAAATTGTGTATGTTGATGTTGGAAAGCTGTCCAAGCCGTGTAGGGGCTGTTTTAGGAGAAAATGGTGAATTGATTTTACTTGGTACCTTGGTTGTTGTTGTTATGGATTTTATGATGAGAATGAAGGTTTAATGGTTCAAGTTGGAGTTGTAAACTCAGTGTTGTAGAAGCTAATATGATGTTAATATAGTTTCTGCATTTATAATGATGTTGTTAACGTGTTGTTATTGGTATAGTTCATGAAATCGAAGAAAAGAATGTGTTGTTGTTGTTGTTCTTGTTGAGTTTGGAAGATCATGCGTTGTATATATGTTGGTTGGCTGTCCTGGAATATTGTGATGTTAAAGATTTCCTCGATCTTGTTTGAATGGTCTACCTTTGTTAGCACTTGAACATATGATCATTGATTAATGGCTTGATTATATGGTTGGTTTGAATGTAAGGGAAATGTCGTCAATTATTTAGAAAGGAGTTACTAACGTTAGAATACGTTTTGAATTCCCTCGTAGCCTAACCGTAGTTCTTGATGTCTTAATATAGGTTGAGATACTATTAAGCGGCATATATTCACAAGTAAACACTAAAGGTATGTAAAGCCTTGATCCTTTCTTTCTTTTGGCATGTTTCTAGATGTAAGTATGATATGATATATTTCGGGGTAACTATTCATAAGTTTCATGTTTATTATTCTTATTCACTTCTTGATGTTAGAATTTTAACGTAGTCGAGCTATTGCTCTCGATCCTTTTATATGATTAGATAGTAAATGATGCAGAAAGAGTTCCTATTCTTAAATATAATGAATAACGTCCTTAACTTTCATAAGCTATCTTGTATTGGTTTAATACATGACTATGACCCAGAGACTTTTTCTTAATAAAGTTACGTAATGACATTTAGAGAAAACTTAAGTGGCTATCATCCCGATTCTCGAGCTAAAAAAGTATTATTTATCTAGTCTCAAAAAGATGATTTATATGCATATGATTACTCTTAACTGGGGTTGTGAAATTCGTTATTACATCTTTCACCGAAACAAAAAGAGGGCCGATTATATATATATATTTACTCCATTTTTTGATGGAAATGACTGTTACGGAATATCTTGTGAAGATAAGTTATGATACGGAACTTATGCCGTGTTTGAAGGTTTATCTTGACGTTAGTGTTGCACGGGTTGGTGACCATGTTCATCGAGTCCTATAATGGGCCGGATATATATACATGACATTAATGATTTGTGTTTCAAGATGGAAAAAGCATTTTGAGCAAAATTAACTTGTTTCACATTAGGCATTTTTTTGCAAAATGCTATATCTTGTATTTCATGCTTTATATAGCAAACATATTTCTTGACCCTCCTGTATCGGGGGGGGGGGTGGGAAAAGGTTTCATGCCGCAGTGGGCTGATCATTCTTACTTTGGTGATCCGTTTCAAGATTTGAAGATGATAGTGCTCCGAAAAATCCCGGAGCCTGAATTTTGCACAAGAGTCATTTTCGTTGTATATAAAATCGTTCGGGGTACATGGTGATTCTATGTTGTTGATACTCTTAGAGGGAAAATATTCTAATTCCGCGTATAGTTGCTGCTTATGAGTATATTGACTTATGTTTTGGAGATGAAAGATCTTTCTAAACTTTCCATCCAGCTAGATATATATGTTTTGGGATGCGTATGAGTGGCGAGATTTTTGCACGTATATAGTTGGGGGATCAACCCAATGATAGCCTTTCTTATGTGTGATATTATCTATCGAAAGTCTTGTATCTCCTCGGGGGAAGTTGCTATGATATGTCCATATATCCATGCTTTTTGAGACGACATCTTGCCTTTTATATATAAGCTCTTTATTATGCTAGTTGTGGGCCGATTATAGTTAACTGTAGTCTTTGTAAAATTCATGGCAAAAGATTAATCATATATGCGATGATGATGATGGCGATGGAAGGCAAGCTCCTTTGCTAATGTGTTTATAAAGAGAACTTTCCCTTTGATATTGTTGGCACTTTATTCACGGTGAAGTGTTTGGTTATTCCTTCTGAAAGGAAAGTTTAAGAAAAAGCTTAAAAAGCGTGTTCAATTTGATTGAGCGAACGGTAGCTGTACCAATCATATGGCACTCAACATTAGAATGAGAAACCCATCACTTTCGCGACTTCTACGGTGAGGAAGTAGTGAAACTTGGAGCAATATTAAGCTTGATTATGAAAATCACCAATTCATGACCTTCCCAAGCATTTTGCCAACGGAGCCAAATGAGAAACTCTTAGAGGAACGACCTTGCAATACTTGGGATGCTAGGATTCTTTTTAAAGACATGATCGGCCATTAAGCATCATGCTTGTCAAGGCTAGATTACTTGAGCCACCTTATGTGAATCTACTTCCGTCAACCATAAGACATCTTCCTTGTCTAGTCGTTTGTCTTTATTCTTGGTTCGATGAAATTTGAACCAGCAAATGTCAGTGAGGAATTCTTTTCCTTGGACGCGGCGTCAACTATGCCTCAATTCCAAAGTAGTTTTAGTTAAGGATATGAATCCTCTATATAATGTGCTCTATTCGGCCCAGTTTCATTTCAATTCTGGAATGATAATCAAAAAAATGATCGCTTGTGCTCCTTTATCTATCCATTCCCACCGACCAGCCTTTTTGGTTCATAATTCTATTTCCTTATTATATGATGTTAAAGATTTCCTAGGATTTTTGTTTCTTGACCAATGTGGATACCTTTGTTTTCGTCATACTTTTTTTAATTCTTGCATTTTTCTTTTCAAACCTGTTCTAAAAAACAATTTTCTTGAGCCGATCAGGCTATTGGAAATAGGTTCTATACCTCACAAAGGTAGGAGTAAGGTCTGCGTACACCCTGTTGGAATTAATGCATTCACAAGGATACTATCCTTGACTTTTATGTTTTCTAGGAGTTCTTTATTATTTCAAGAATATCATTTAGTCTTTCAATATTATCTCTTAGTTTTTCAAGAAATCTTTTAGGAGTTTGTGATACGTATCTAGTTATTGATGTGTAAGACTTTTGAATTGGTTTTCTCGAGTAGTATAAATAGAGATGTAATTGATGATTGTAATCATCTCAAGTGGCCTTAAGTAGCCTAATACAACTTGAGCATTCTCTAAGAAAAATATTCTCTTCCTAGTCTTTCCTACAAATTGGTATCAAGAGCAGTTTTCGTTCTTAATCTGGGGTTAGATGAAGAAAAAAAATTATGGCATCTAAAACAAATGAAGGTGTTGATTATTTAGTTGTTCTTACTCCATTTTTTGATGGAAATGACTTTGAATACTGGAAGATAAGAATGATAACTTATCTGAAAGCTGAAGGTTTGTGGACTATTATTGCAAATGGCTATGAAGAGGGAAGACGATGGTGAACTTTAGTAGCAGAGAAAAAATCTTGAGGCTAAGCGTCGTCAAGATGCAAAAGTTTGAGCAAAATTCAAATGGAGTCTCAAGAGCATTTTTTTTTTTTTGCAAAAAATGCTACTTGTGAGGAATAAAATTGAAGAAAGAGTCTTTGGAAGTCTGCGGTGTATGGTGACGAAAAGGTACGCACTATCAATCTTCAAACTCTTAGAAGAGAGTTTCATAATTTGAAGATGATAGAATCGAAAAAATAGATGAATAAAAGAGTCATGAATATTGTTAATGAAATGAGAAATCATGGTGATGAAATTTCTTATCAACAAGTTGTGGAAAAGATTCTAATTAGTGTCATAGAAAATTATGAGTATATTGTTGCTATCACTGAGGAGGCGAAAGATCTTTCTAAGCTTTCCATCAAAGAGCTAGTTGGTTCGTTTCGTGCACACGAGAAGCGGAGATTTTTTCGTGAGGATCAACCCAAAGAGACGGTTTTCCAGTCCAGAACCAATGAGAATTCTCAAAATTTCTCAAAGAATCAACAAAAAAAGAAGTACAATCCAAAAAAGAAGCAGGATCGTGATGGCTCTACTAAGAAGGTTGAAGAAAAGTAGTGAAAAGTACTAGTATTTTTTGTAAAATTTGCAAAAAAACTAATCATAAAGCAGAAAAATGTTGGCACAAAGGCAAGCCCCAATGTAACTTCTGTAAAAAGTTTGGCCATATTGAGAAGGATTGCAGGCACAAGCAACGGGAGCAAACAAATTTCTGTGAAGGAAAGGAGGAAGAAAAGGCAGCAAAAAGCAATGAATGGTATGTTGATAGCGGTTGTACCAATCATATGACTGAAGATGAAAAGGCTTTCCTCTCAATTAATCGCAGCATCACTTCTAAAGTGAGAATGGGGAATGGAGCCTTAGTTGATGCAAAAGGTAAAGGTACCATTTTCGATCAACAGAAAAGGGAGCGGTAAGCAAATTCATGATGTTCTTTATGTTCCTGACCTAGAAGAAAATTTTCTTAGTGTTGGTCAGCTCATGGAAAATGGTTATTCTCTTGTGTTTAGAGATAATTATTGTAGAATTTATAATAAAATTGAGCCAAATCAAGTCATTGTTGAAGCAAAGATGATAAAAAGAAACTCTTCTTTACAACTTCATTACAATGCATTCAAAAATGAAGTTGTAGATGATTCATGTCTTTGGCACAAAAGTTTTTGTCAGTTGAATTTTCATGGTTTGAAGCTTCTCAAGCAAAAAGACATGGTGCAAGGCCTTCCTGAGATACATACTGAGGTGGATCCATGTGAAAGTTGTATTATGGGAAAGCAACATTGAAAGTCTTTTCCAAAAGGGAAGTCTTGGAGAGCAGGTGTAATTTTGGAACTAATCCATACAGACATTTATGGACCAATGAAGACTCCATCTTTGGGAAGCCAAAGGTACTTTCTAATTTTTATTGATGATTTTTCAAGAATGACTAGGGTTTATTTCTCAAAAGAAAAGTCGAAACATTTGCTACGTTCAAGAGATTTAAAGCCTTTGTTGAGAAGCAAAAAGCAAAGATCAAAACCATTCGCGAGAGATAGAGAGGTGAATATACCATTCGCAGAATTTGAAGATAGCAAAAAGAGGCATTGAGAATATACAAGTCGAGAATTTGAAGAATATTGCAAAAATGAAGGCATGAATGAGAAGCCAAAAATTTTTTAGAAGCGGGGTACATCCTCAATAACAAAATGGGTACACCGAAAGGATGAAAGTCATTTTAAAACTGTTTGTTGAAATGCTAAAAAGAACAAAATTGAATGAAAAAGTCAAAAATGATTTCTTGTTAATGAGAAAGGGCTTCTCGATGTCAAAACTAACAAAATAGTAGAGATGTCATTTTTGCCTGAAAAAATAGCATGGAATTGGAAAGATAAAAAGGTGAATACTATCATTTCTTTAGATGGAGTCAAGAGGATGAGGAAGAGGAAGATCCTCAAGGGGGAGAAATCTAGAAGATAAAGCTCCGACAGAATGGTGACATTGAAGGACAAGATGCAATTTCTTGATGTTTGGAAGAAAGCCATGGTAGAAGTTCGGATGATTGAGAATGAAACCCAAAGAAAGAGAAGTTGTAAGTCATTTTATCAAACTCAATTAGAAATTCAAAAGCACAAAACAAGGTTGGATATTTGTTATTTCTGCTTTCTCATATGAGACAATTAGAAAAAAAGAACAAAATGATGTTATGAAAACTTCAAAAATGTATATTTTTTTGTTATAGTGATGTGGCAAAAGGCTTTATGGAAGCAAGCGCCAAGAGCCGGTACAATGAAATCGATGTCAAAATTAACAAACTTGTTGTTAGTAGAGATGTCATTTTTTATTTTGAAAAATGATCGAAGATGGAATTGGAAAATAAAAAGGTAGAGAATACTTCTATCATTTCTTTTAGATGTGAATTTTTATTTCTCAAAAGAAGTGTATAAAAGTCAAAAATTTAAAATGATGGAAGAGGACGAAAGAAGGAAAAGATGATGCTAATAGCTCACTTTATAGGAGCTTGAGAAATCTTACTTCAACAAGACACGACATTATGCTAGTTTAAGATAAAGAACCAAGCCAAGTGCCGTCTAAGAGAAACAAGAATGTTATGGAGCAACATCTATCAAAAGATGACACTTACTTTTATGCTTTCTTATTTGGTTTTGTCAAAAAAGCAAAGTGTTGTTGCTGAGCCGTAGAATATTATATTTGGCTTAGGAGAATTCTTGAAGATATTGGTGAAAAACATCTTTTTGTTTGGAAGAAAGACATGGTAGAAGAGCATATTTTCTAGTGACGATTGAAGAAAAATAATAGTTGCATTATTGGGAGCTTATGGATGCTACATTGGAGTTGTCAAGCAAAATGCATTAAAAGAAAGATGATTAATGTTTTTCTAGAGTCCTTTATTGCATTTCAAGAATATCCATTTAGTCTAATAATGGATTTACAAAATCAAACTCTAATCAAGACTTTTGAAGTAGAAATTAAAAAGAGCACAAAACAAGGCTAAGGACTTGCATTCTCTAAGATTCTTTCACACAAGACCTCACTTGTGGGACTACACTGGGTATGTTGTTGTTGTTTTTATTGTTTCTTGACCGATAAAGAATTTCTCATATAAATCTAGAGAACTCTATGTTTTTCTATATTTCTTGTTTGCATTTGAGTGTTTGTGCCTCCATCGACAGCCTATTTCATCGCCTTTGGTCCTTCACCAGTTAGAGAAAGATGCGCCCAAGAAGAAATCTAGTTTTTCTTAAAAGCTTGACATAGATGCTAAACAGTGCTACAAGAGATCTAACTTTGCTTAGACTTAGAGCTAGCATAATGTTTGCCAGCTTGATAAAGAGTGTTTGCATGAAAAACTAGAAAAATACACATGCTAATGGTGTCATATTAGCTGACCTTCTAGAAAGATAAACCAGGTTCGTCCTCCCTTTTCTCTAATCTTTTGCTGGGAAAAAGATGGTCAACTATATCTTTTTGATTCTCAATCTGATTCACCTCTTATTGTTTGCAAGTTGAGATTCCGAAAAACAAACTTGACTGAGAGAGCTAGAGAGCGAGTGAGGGAGGTTGGCATGGTGGTGTAGTAAACAAGGTGTGGGTAGGGCAAAGAGAGGGAAGAAGGGTAGTGCATGGAGAGAGAGAGAGAATGGGGGTTGTGAGGACTATATTGAAGTGAAAGGAGGGGTCTTTTGTATCATGTTATTCTTTATGAAGAATGGCTAGTTATGAGTTGATGTGGTTTAAGCTACTACTCCATGCCAGTAACCTGATTTTTCTTTCCCTTTGGTCTGTCCAAAAAAATATGATCTCCTTCATTAAATGAGAAGTCTATCCCATCATTCAAACTAATAAAAACGTGTATTATTTCAAACTGGATTTGACATCTTACCAACGAACTGTTCCACTTCTTCACATTCCGAACAACTGTCTAGAAAACTCAATTTAATAATCTATTCAAATGGTGCAGGTCAGACTATAGGAGTATAAATTCAGCATGATAACATAGTCAGGGTTATAGCTGCTTGTGATTACATCTTTATACCAACATGTTATGGTTTTGGTGTCTATACTTTCGCAGTGCATTAAGGTTTATTTATTCGACAGACCTTTTAGAATTTCCTCATAACTCATTTTCTCCCTTCTCAGGACAATCGTGAAGCACAAGTAGTAATGTCAATTGAAGACATTTTGGGAGATCCAATCCCAAAAGATCAGCAAAAGTATCTATGATAGTCCTGTTATCAAGCACTGAAAATGACCCCAGGGGTAGGAATTTTGCAGTTGGCTCATTTGGTGTCTGTACATAATTTTTTTGCATGGGAATTTTATTTATGAAGACTTATTGTATTGTTTATGCACGTTACTTTTTATTTTCTGATCTTGCTGTGGACTCACTTTCTATTGTGCAGTTGTGGATTTTGTAGACTACCTACTGCAAAATATGGATGTGTCTGCTATTTCTATTCTAACTCATAAATCCTTTTGTTGTATTTGCTTTTCAGGGTAGAGGCCCAGAATTTCCTGGCTTACATCCAGTCTCTCTTGACAGGTTTGGTTCCAATCCTTAGTCAGGGAACTGTGACTTTGTTATACTTTTTTGGTATAAACTGGTGTAACCTTAGGTCTAGTAGTTCACACTTAACCACGCATACAATAAGCTGAAAAGAACAAGGATGTTCTCACACTTTGTCTCCCAACCATGAAATTGTCCCTTGGCCGTATTTTACTTGTATTTCTGCAAATGTTGCAACTAAGCTTTATTTGGATTCTCCTCATAATATTTTATATTCTCTTAGCCCACATTTTATAGTTGTTTTTAGTTAGATCTGATCCTGAAAATAAAGTAACTAACTCCTATCAGATAGAGGGTTTTTGGTGGTTCATGAACTTCCAAGTTTTTAATGACTTTCAAATGATCGGACTGAAAGACTTCTTGATTCTAGTGACCTGCCAAATAAGCAGAAAAAGACATCTTCTTATTCTGGTATCAATTACCTTAGTTGGCTGGATCTGTGGCTCATTGAAGGGCCTGGCTCCATAGCGGGGGTTATCTTTAAAGAACCCTTCGACCTTCAAGGAAGGTTTTAAATCTCCAGAGGCCATTTTCTTTCAACCTTTTTCCCATTCTTTACATGGGTGACCAACATTGAGCCGAACAAGTTCCTGATGCCTCTCGGCAACTGGTGTCGTGCGGCAGTATGCCTATCTTGTCTGTGCAGTAAACACGATTCGAACTTTGAAGGTTACACATGGCGGAATGAGTATTCTCTAGCTATATTATGCTTGCGTAGCATGAATTAGCTTGTTTTGTTGCTTTGTTCTGCTGATATATCTTTTTATTCTGCATGATAGCTTGTCCATAAGTGCTCTGAGTAGTTAATGTGTCTTTTAGATCCCTTATACAAATTTTACTCACGGATAAAAACCTTATTGTATCTTCATACTTGAACCTCATATGGACTCAAACATGGATATTAATATATTCTCTGAGAAAACAAATGTTAATTTATTGAACTTGCTAGCTTCCTTACAAACCATGGTAGCATCCAACACAAAGCAAGGATGGTGAAAACCCAGAAATTAAGATTCATCCAAGGTAATCTTTGTCATGATGTGCAGGGACAACTTGCAATTCTTAAGGCAGCGTTACTACTATGCCACATGGAAGGCTGATGGGACACGGTATATGATGCTGATCACAATGGATGGTTGTTTCTTAATTGATAGATATTTCAACTTCCGAAGGGCTCAGATGAGATTTCCATGCAGACACACTAACGAAGTAAGCTAATATTCAGTCAGCTATCAGGATGTTCTGATCTTTTCTTTTTCCCTTTTATGTCTCACTGCTGGAAAGTATCTGTATATATGATTTATCTATGAAATTCTCATATTTTCTCCCAGAGTTTAGCCGAGAAGACCCACCACTTCACTTTACTTGATGGAGAGATGGTAATTGATACTTTGCCTAACACACAGAAGAAGCAAAAGAGATACCTAATTTATGATATGATGGCCCATAACCATGTGTCTGTCATTGAGGTAGGATTCTTCAATGGGGAAAATTTTTCCTTTTCTTCTTGAAAAATTAATGTTATTTATACACTTAGGAGTCTTTTGGTTCTTTGTATTAATGGGAATTATCCCGTTATCAAATTCTGCAGTGATCTTCGTGCTTAGTTGTCAGTTTCCTGATTTTGTTTATGATATAATATCTGCATTAGTGATGTGGTAAATTCATAAAAAATATCAATGAGGAATAATAATATTAACATTATGTCCTTTGTGCTGTTTATGAATGCAACTATTACCATTTCAACATATATATATATATATATATATATATATATATATATATATATATATATATATATATATATATATATATATATATATATATATATATATATATATTAGCAGTATCTACACTGACAACAAATGTACCTTTAAAGCTATTTTTTGTTTATACAACCATCTCCTACGTATATGTATATTCATCGTTGTGTTTATGTGCAGTTAGCAAGTAGTTTAATTTTCTTCGAAGTCTGTTTCGTGGCAGAAGTGTAAGAGTTCTTTGTGTGATTATTTTTTCTTTGATCTGTGTCTGAAGTCAATTTAAGCTTTGTAAATTTTCGTCTAATATTTGACTTTTTTGTCCCAGAGATTGTTTTTACTTCTTCAATCTGTTGTCTGACATTGTCAGTGCTGAGGTGAACTAGAGTTCCTAATCTATAGCCTTACCATTTGGTGCCAATAGGTCTTTGGGATGCAGCTTAGAAAACAGAAGATGTCTGTT
>NC_081346.1:62539839-62549839 GCF_029784015.1 Lycium ferocissimum | reverse complement strand
TTTCATAAGCTACCTGGCCTACTCATCGGATGATCTTATGAGGTCCGATATATCGGGAATTGAGTTTTCCTTTCTTACCAAACCTCATTGCGCCTTTCATAGGTGATATTTTCATAAACACCCAATCACCTACCTGAAATTTCAATTCTCGTCGTCGTATATCTGCATAAGATTTCTGACGACTCTGAGCTATACGTAACCGTTCCTGAATAAGCTTTATCTTTTGAATAGCATGATGTACAAGATCTAGCCCAAACAATTTTGTTTCTCCGACTTCAAACCAACCGGCAGGAGACCTGCACTTCCTACTATACAAAGCCTCATACAGAGCCATTTTGATACTGGCATGATAGCTATTATTATAGGCAAACTCTATAAGAGGCAAATGATCATCGACTTCCTTGAAAATCCGATACACAAGCCCGTAGCATATCTTCCAAAGTCTGAATAGTTCGCTCAGCTTGTCCGTCTGTATGCAGATGGAAGGCTGTACTAAGACTTACCTGAGTGCCAAGACCATTCTGGAAAGACTTCTAGAAGTTTGCTGTAAACTGAGCGCCTCTTTCAGAAATAATAGATACAAGAATAACTTGAAGATGTACAATCTCCTTAATATACAACTTGGCATAACCTTCAGCAGTATAAGTAGTCTTTACTGGTAAGAAATGGGCTAATTTAGTTAGCCTATCAACGATCACCCAAATAGAATCAAACTTGCGATAAGAACGGGGCAATCCCGTAATGAAATCCATATTAATCACTTCCCATTTCCAAGCCGGAATCTCCATTTTCTGTAATAAGCCACTGGGTTTCTGGTGTTCAATCTTCACCTATTGGCAAGTGGGGCATTGAGCTACAAAGCTCGCAATATCTTTCTTCATATCGTTCCACCAATAGAAACCCTTGAGGTCATGATAAACCTTTGTAGATCCAGGATGTATAGAATATCGAGAATAATTGGAATTCTTACATGATTCTGTCCCAAAGTTCGGATACATTTGGAACACATAAACGACCTCGATGTTTAAGAACCCCATCAGGATCGAGTTCAAAGGTTGAAATCCGATTTTGTTGAACTCCTTCCTTGAGATTGACCAGAACTGGATCTTCATACTGCCGAGCCTTTACTTTCGAGGCAAGAGTCGATTGTGACATATTCTGTAGGGCAACACCAGTATCTTCTAAATCTAATAAGCAAATTCCTAGTCTTGATAGGCAATGAAATTCTTTAGTCATTTCCAGCTGGCATATGCAATAAGCTACCCATCGACTTTCGGCTTAGCGCATCCGCGACAACATTGGCTTTGCCAGGATGATATAAGATATTGGCATCATAATCCTTCAGCAATTCAAGCCATCTTCGTTGCCTCAAGTTCAACTCTTTCTGCTTGAATATATATTGAAGGCTTTTGTGATCAGTATAAATATCAACATAAACTCCGTATAAGTAATGCCGCCATATCTTCAGCGCATAAATTACTGCCGCCAACTCAAGATCATGAGTTGGGTAGTTCTGTTCATGTTTTCGCAATTGTCTGGAGGCACAAGCGATCACCTTACCATTTTGCATTAGTACACATCCCATGTCACGCCCCAAATCTGGAGGGTCGCGACCGGCACCCGGTGCCTACCTGGACCGGGCGGACCAACATTTAAACTTACATTTAGCTAAGAACGTGGATAGGCCTAAAGTGGCCACCTGCACTCAGAAAATCCCAACACAGATGTATACATATAACTCTCTACGGTCTGGCCGCCTCCTCAAGAAACAACACATAACTATATGCGGTCCGGCCGCCTCATGGAATATATGCGAAACTGCTCAAACCACTATACGAGCCGAAACGGCTCTCATAAGTAACTATGCATCAAAGGATGGGCCACAGGGCCACGGACTGACTGACTGTACTGTACATGTGTCTACAAGCCTCTAAAGAAGCATAACTGAGTCATGGGCAGGACAGGGCTCCGGGCCACCCATCGTCCATAAACACAAAAGAAAGACCCCATAGACACGGAAACTCCGAACAAAAGGGAGCTCACCACCAGCGGATGTCAAGTACTGTCTACTGAGGAGTTCTGTCAATCTGTCGATCTGTACCTGCAGGCATGAATGCAGCGCCCCCCAGCAAAAGGGACGTCAGTACGAATAATGTACCGAGTATGTAGGGCAAGATAACCACTGAAATGAAATAACAAGCTGTGCTCCGAATATCTCAAGAAAGCATCTGGAGGTACTCTACCTGGGTTGCCTCTCATCTGAGGCAAGACAACATAATCTATAGGTATAACTCCGTGACTCGAAGGTCAGGCATAGATGACTCCATGACTCATAGGCCAGGTATAATCAACTCCATGACCCGTAGGTCAGGTACAATCAACTCCATGACCCGTAGGTCAGGTATAAACAACTCCGTGACCCGTCGGTCAGGTAAAATCAACTCCGTGACCCGTCGGTTAGGTATAATCAACTCCATGACCCGTAGGTCAGGTATGCGCATCTCCGTGACCCGTCGGTCAGGCAACAACTCCATGACCCGTAGGCCAAGCGATAACTCCATAACCCGTAGGCCAGGCGATAACTCCATGACCCGTAGGCCAGGCGTATATATATAATGATAACTCGAAGGCAACATAATAGCCTATAAACAACATATCCGCTAATTATACTTCCTTACATTCAATCATCTCATATAACTCAACTATTCTCATACTAGCTCTTAACTAGAGAGGAGAACTACACTAGGGTTATGGTAACCCAAGTATAATCTTCGTGAATAGCACACCTTTGTGCAAATAGTCAAAAAGGTCTCAATAGTAGGAATCTTAAGAAATGGAATCATCATCATTGTTACCATCATAGAAACATCCATCTTTAAAGATAAGCACTTTGAGAATCATGAGCTTGGCTTTTTGGAAATAAGGATATTATAGAATCCATGTATGCATTCATAGGAAAAAGAATCATGCCTTTAGAAAGAAAGGAAGTAGCCTTAACATACCTTTTCAGTCGCCTTAACTTTAACTACTCAACGCTTGTCCTCCCAGGCTCGTAAATCTATATTCAAGAAAATTTATACTATTGTTAGACTCATCTTCGTAGGCCTATCTTAATCCCTCAAACTAACTCTTTCTAGAATCTACCGAAATTTCGGCAGCATCTCTCTTGTTTTTATGCCTAGCCCGAAATCTCAATTCAACAATCAACAACAACAACAACAAAAATACCAACATCAATCATAATATTATCAATACCAAAATACTCCATAACCATCCCATATGGGGTTTATCTCATATCTCTACCAACAAAACTATTATACGGCTATTTGACAGTTCTATCTCCATGAATAAACTAAGAACAACCATAATAAGGAAAGATTCATACCTTAATCCTGATAATATCGCTATATCTTCACTTTTTTCACCTTAAACTTGAACCACACGTGTCGCCATACTATTCTATACTCGCAACTATACGTTGCCTGAACCGGAATTTGGGAATTATAGTTGATTTAGGCTTGAAATTTGAGTTTGGGAGTTGGGGAGCTTTCTAGAGAATTTTGGAACAATTTGGATGAAGTTTGGGCTGAAAAAGAGGGGGCAAGCCCCTTTTATATTGGTTCAAATTCGGGTCGGTACTGTAGCAGTACTGTAGCATGCGTTTCTGTTCTGTCAGCCAAACTTGTAATGTCCATAATTCTCTACTCCGATATCCTATCAACGAGCGGTTTATTGAGTTGGAAACTAGACTCGACGAACTTCATTTTAGGCTTTTGAAACACCTTAAAACTCCTCATACTCTAAAAGATATTCCTTCCCCAAGTTGGACCAGAATTATCGTACGAAACCTTGCCCATCTTTTCTCCAAAGTCATACTACTCAATTTCTTCCACTCATTTCCTTATAGAGCTTTCGTATTCCATATATACATCCTTTACTCATAAAATATACTTAATAATGCTTCTCTTAATGTATTCCAAAGTTATTTTACTTAGCCATAGCTCGACATACTCACGCTTAAATTTAACAAGGGCTTGTAAGACTTGGGTGTAACATTACATGCGTGAAGCATCACAATATACGATGTAGCCCTTAGTGCCTTCTGGAAGGGTAAGAACAGGAGCGGATGTCAACTTGCCTTTCAGTTTCTGGAAACTCTGCTCACAAGCTTCTGACCATTGAAACTTGATTGCTTTCTTAGTTAATTTTGTTAGTGGAGCTGCTATAGAAGAGAATCCTTCTACAAATCTTCGATAATATCCTGCAAGGCCCAAGAAACTTTGAACTTATGAGGCTGTTGTTGGCCTAGGCCAATTCTTAATGGCTTCGATCTTCCGACTATCAACTTTAATACCCCCGTCAGACACAATATGGCTTAGAAAAGCCACTGAAGTTAGCCAAAATTCACATTTGGAGAACTTTGCGCACAACCTTCGATCTCGCAATGTTAGCAACACCTTCTGAAGGTGATCAACATGTTCTGTTTCCGAACGAGAATATACCAGGATATCGTCAATGAATACACTAACAAAGACATCCAAGAAGGGCCGAAATGCCGCCGAAGCATTTGTCAATCCCAAGGACATAACTAAAAATTCAAAATGCACATATCTCGTTCGGAAAGCTGTCTTTGGAATATCTTCCCCTTTTACACATAGCTGATGATACCCTGACCTTAAGTCAATCTTCGAGAAACATTTGGCACCCTGCAACTGATCAAACAAATCATCAATTCTGGGCAATGGATATTTATTCTTGATAGTCACCTTATTTAGTTACTGGTAGTCAATACACATTCTTAGTGATCCATTCTTCTTGTGCACAAATAATATTGGCACTCCCCACGGAGAAGTGTTGGGCCTAATGAAGCCCTTGTCTAGCAAGTCCTGCAATTGCACCTTCAATTCTCGCAATTCGGCGGGGAATATATGATAGGGAGGAATAGAGATGGGTTGAGTGGCCGGATACACATCAATCGCAAATTTGATTTCCCTTTCGGGAGAAAGACCTGGTAATTCATCGGGAGTACATCCTGAAATTCATTAACTACTAGAATGGACTGTAGAGTTGGTGGTTTATCTTCAGTGCTCCTAACTCGAACCACATGATAAATATATCCTTTGGAGATCATCTTCCGTGCCTTAAGGTAGGAAATAAATCTACCCTTTGGTGCCACTGAGTCTGAGAGGCTACTAATCTGGTCATAAAGCGGTCCTTTTCCTAATTTTTACTAAATCGGCATCTCGTAACTCCTAATCGGGAGCAACGGGGGGTAGGAGTAATATAAGCGGATCAATCAATGCATAAACAAGGATACCTTTCCGGAGATGACTCGAGCCCTTCCAGTGCATAAATACGGTTACGGCAACCTGGGGGGTACCTTACCCGGAAGGGCGGAGGAATAAGACGGGTAGCGGTGCGAGGGAGTAGGCCTGACATTTCGAGCCTCGCTATGTCCTAACTCAGCTAGGGGTACTTGGATAGTACCTTCCCCAGCAGCGCCCAGTATTATGCCGACTTTTTTCTTTCTCGCAGGCATCGCTGAAAATTAAACACGGAAAAAAATTAGAGAGTTGCATTCTTAACTTGGCTTTATCGCATGCTGAATCTAGATCATGAAGAAAGTGACATTTATCAAGTGGGGCCCAAATGCCCGTAGCCTCGCGGCTATAAAAATGGTGCACGACATACCGATAAGGACTCTACTAGACACGGCTCATAGACATCCCTAGACCGACCTCGCTGTCCTAACTCGATACCAAGTTTGTCACACCCCGACGAGGGCATGACGGGCACCGACGCTCTGTAGGCCGGATACACATCGGCGTAACGCTTACCATAATTATCATATAACCGTTAGTCGATATAATATGACTCAAACATGACTCAAAGGACACCTACAAGTAGAAAAGGCCCAATTATAGAAATATGCAATGATCCAACACACACACATATATATAGACATATACACATATACACACACACACATAAGCGAGCCGCCAAGGCCGCTACAAACATCATGAGTGTCATAAAGCCGATAAGGCTATCAGGAGAACATCAGAACCAAAACAAGACCGCCGAGGCCAGACATAATATCTACATACACCACTATGTCTATGAGCCTCTAAGAATGAGCATACAAAAGCATAAAGGTCGGGATAGGGCCCCAACGTACCCATAACATATATCATGATAACATAAGTATATCAAAAGATAGCAAGTCCGTAGTAGTGGCACTTTGTGACACCAGTTTGCAGAAATCCTGGTGGAGGTATTTCGCTACACTGTCGAGGACTCGCACGAAATGCGATCTCTCGTAGGATAGGACGTGGTACGGATAAAAATGCGAGCATGTAAGGCAGGAACAATAACATAAGTAAGACATGGATATAAAAGAATAGAAGTAACCTTAGCCATCTGAGGACGTGTAATATGCAATGGATGAGTTTAAAAACAATATGCAAATATATATACATATAGTACACCATCGTATCATTATCATATCATCATCATCATAACGTACCCAGCCTTAATAGGACTCGGTGTGAAACGTACCCGGTCATAATAGGACTTGGTCTGAATACCCAACTGATCAGTGGTTGCACAATAGGTGTCGTACCCGACCGACTATAGCGCGGTTCGGTGTAGTAAAATAATGTGTACATATATATAAAATGCATGCTGAACTTATAGAAATAACATCTGGGCCTTTCGGAGTGACATAAAGTCGGTAACCTCCGAATAACGTTATGACACTCGTGATATCAACATAGAAGTAGTTCAATGAATCATTCACCAACAATAGGAGTCAATCAACATAGCTACAAGCATCATGAGTAGGGTATGGAACATTTCAAATGGTATGAGTTCGTTATGGACGTTCATATAGCAAGTGTTAGTCAGATTCGTGCCAAGAAATAGAAAGAACGAACACCTTACATACCTTAATTCGCCAAGCCGCTACTTGAAGGAATTCCTTATTCCGAAGCCCGCTCGTCTCTTTCCCCTACATGGCGATATATGACCTTATTTAGGCCTTAATTGTTCGTATACTACACATATGAGGTGCATCTTTGAGATTATTTGATTTGGGGTTAAGGGAATTCGGGCAGCATTTCCTCTGTTTATACTATGTTCCCATGATCTCAACAACAACCAAAACCAACATCAAAGGCATTTGATCTAATTCAATAGTCATATAATTCCATTAACAACATCCCATAAGAGGGTTACACCATCTTTCGCCCAATTAGGCTTAACGCGCGACAATCTAACAAATATAAATTCGAATTAACCAATTTCTTTGACTATAGAGAAGGAATTTTACCTCAATTGGGTTAATTGACTCTTAGTACCAATTTGGATCCAAGGATTCCACCTTACCACAGCGATACCAAGATGGAATCGAAGCCTACAAGGTTATACGCACTTCCCGAGCTTAATTGAAGCTAGATTTCAACAAGTATCATAAAAATTGATATATGAACTTTAGGAGAATATATGTATCTATTGTGAAGATTCTAGACTTTGAAAAATGATGAAAATAACAAAGGAGGGGCTATTTATACTTGTGAAAGTCGGTTGCCACCGCCTCAACTCGACGTGCAAGCATGTTGACGGTCCGTCCCTGTGCAACCGTCGAGTTGCCATCAAAATCGTACAATTTTGTACGAGCCGTATCTTTCATCGTACGTCTCGGATTTACGATCTGTCAATTGCATTGGAAAGAAAACTCTCTGAACTTAAATTTACATAGGTTATGCTTTCCATAAATCCTCATATTCTAGGAGATATACCTCTCTCAAGTGGGACCAGAAATCTCGTCCCAAATTCTGCCAAGTTTTCTCAAAATTTCGATAAACTTAATTCCTTTGATTCGCTTGATCCCGAAACCTTTAGACACTTGTTAAAAGTCTTCCTTAATCTTATAAGAGTTCCATGGCCTCTCCGGGCTTATGCTAGTTTACTTATGATGCTAGTGATACGAAATTTTCCAAGGTGTAACAGTAGCCCTTATGGGCCTAAGAAGGTCCTCAACTTGCAAGCATACATCGACGAACTCGTGACGTACTTAGTTTTCGGAGGGCGAGATGTAACAGTAGCAACGCTTGACACAAAATAAAAAATTAGTGTACCGTCATCGCAAGCGGTGACAACTGTTGCTAGAGCAACAACGTTTCTGGCTTCTCTTCAAAACTTTGAAACGTTAGGTATCTTTATTGGGTAATTTTTACGAAAAAAACTAAATAAGGTATTTAGGTGGATGAAAGGGTTATTTTAGTAATTAACTTTTAAATTTAGGAGTTCTTGCTTTTAATATAACTAGTCTCTACGAACGTGCGTCCACACGTTATTCCCTATCAATTATCGCCAAAAATTAAAGTAGGTAATATTACTTGTAATTATATTATAGTTGTTTTATGAGGTACAAAAATGTTATTAAACACTAATTTTAATAGCTAGGTAAAAGATGTTTGAAAATTTAACATTCCCAATCTTATAACTACCTAAATCATTTGTCTCCTAGCAGCAAAATCAATGTTGAATTCAAAGTTTCATATATTAGTTCATCCAAAATTTAAAGGGTGTTATAGCTTTTATGATCTTATGCAACAAAATCCGTAGTCTAATTTGTTAGGTCTCAATATCTCATTGGTGTTAAATCTTATCGGTATATTCTAACTTGGCAGTCCGTTGGCCGTAATTGAGTAGTATTAGAGTTTCATGCAAAATTCATATTAGGAAGAGGTTTTAAAAGCTACCATATTGTCCAACCGATAATTATTTTTAAGAATATTTTAGCTTTGAAAGGTTATAAAAGTCGATTAATATTATATATATATATATATAACCGAACGCGCTCACTTATTACTTCTAACCTTGGTACTATTAGTTCTATTTTCTTGATTATTTCTAATATTAATGAAATTATAGTAATATTTTGTTGTAATGTTATTTGATCCGATTTAGCGTTAGGTATATAATCTTTATAGTCTGTTGGTAAAGGTATAGACTTTTCTATTAATTTTGAAGCTTCTTCTTGAGCTAAGGTTGGTCTACTCATGAAAGAGTGATTTCTTTTAGTTCTTCTACTGTCTTTTTTAATTCTTTAATATCACTAGTTAAAAGATACATTAAAAAATCTAGAATACTTAGACTTAAGAATATACCCAGAAAAGAAATATAGAGCACATACTTAACTGTTCTAATTTAATTAAAGCATTTCTTTGGAGTATTACTAATCCACTATTTGGAACTAGAATAAACGAATTAGAAACCAGGTTATATAAATTAGAAAAAGAAGCAAACAGCGAAGATGAAGAAATACTTTTATCTAATATACAACCGCTAAGAACAATACGAGAAGATTCAACAAGTAGAACTAATGAGTACGGAAGACCATGGTACTAGTATGTAATGAAGATAAAAAATTAGGAACTATAAAAATATTTGCAAGAATTAAAATAGATGACTATGAAATAGAGACATTAGCATTAGTAGATTCGGGATGTACTAAATGTATAATAAATAAACGAATAGTTCCACCAAATTTAATAAAAGTTCTAGACAAACCGGTTGCGGCCATGCAAATGGATGGAACTCATAATATATATAAACATTATGTTCATAAGGCATACATTAGCTTTATCAACACTTGTTCCTAATTTTATAAACCTAGTTATAAAATGGATAAAATATGGTGTAAGAGACTTGAATATAAACATAGATTTCGTCATCGGGTTAGAGATTTTTATGTTACATAACAATGGAATTTGCATGATTACAAGAGATGGAGTAATTTTTCTAAAAAATATTACTCATACCCAAGACAAGCTCATAAAACTAAAACTAGAATCGGACATAAGAAGATCTCTACTCCGAGACCAAATAAACTGCAAAAGAAAGAAAGAGTTGTTGTAAAGATTGTCAAGATAACAATACATGTTGTAAAAGCAAAAGAGAAATAAAGAATTTAATTCTAGAAGAAGAAGAAATACTA
>NC_081346.1:62521980-62539739 GCF_029784015.1 Lycium ferocissimum | reverse complement strand
GGGCAAAATTGGCTCATTTTAAAATTGGCTCCATTTTAAAATGTTTTGGCGCAACCGCTGGTAGGAAGGGTATTTTTGAGCTATTTGGAAGTTGGAGGGTATTTTTGAGCCAAAAATATAACGGGTGAGGGCATTTTGAGCAAAAATCGTGACGAAAGATAAAATTAACTTCTTTCGAATAGTTTGCGGATATTTTTTACCCTTTTTCCCTTGAATTTATCCGCTTTTTGGTGGAAATCCTCGTTTTTAGTTGTGAATCCGAAGATATAGTATATAAGTTTGTGCGTTGAAAAATTAAAACTATTTCATGCTGTTCAAATTTCTGTGTTGTACATAATGATAATTCAAATAATAATAATAATATAACAAGTATAAAAATATAAGTACGGACATACAGTGATGGAGAGCCAACAGAGAAAACAAAACCACGCAAAGCAGCAAAACTGACTGAAGGCAAAATTTTGTAGAGGCCATTGAATATATATGATTTTAGTGCTCAAAAGTCAAAAGATAGTGAGAAATAGTTATGAATTCTCTCAAATATATAGCCCTATGAAAGTATTTCATTTTGGTAACTAAGACAAACTAATGATTAATTTACCAAGTTTTATTTCCTAATTTTCATAATCCTGGGACACTAACATTGAAAATCTCAACTGCTTACCTTTTTCATGTTTTATATGATCATCCCTCATTATGGTAATTAGATTATCAACATGCACAAGAGAAGATATTAGCTTACTTTCTATAAAATTTTAAACATAAAATTGTAAAAAATTTAACACAAAGTTAATCTTAATTAATCTTCCCGTAGTCAATTTTTATCTTTATTGTAGCACTCACCGTTTATATTCTTGAAGATTTTGATTTTTAAAAATAATAGGGATGATTGCTTAATATAATTAACAATCAACCTTCAAAAAAACAAATAAGTTGACTTTTTAAGGTACGATTTTTGATAAGTTGATTAAGTGATGACAAAAAAATCAAAAGGAGAATAATCATCATATACAGACTATTAGAAACCTATAAAACTATGGTTTTTACGTATTTCCGAGCTAACTAAAGCACTTGTAGTCTAAATATATATGGTTCGATAAATATATAAATAAATAAACATATGTCTACACGTGTGAACCGCAATATAAATTTAAACTCAGTCAAAATGGGTTATGCTTGTGAAGTTGGTCCAACCGTCCAATCTAAGGGTGAAGGTCGGTCAGTTTGATTCGATTTTCAATTTTCAATTTTTTAATTTCGATGATTGAAATCGAACAAAAGTAATTTTGGTTCGGTTTGAATTTTCATATTTGGTTGTCTTTTAATTGATTTTTTTTTTTTTTTTTTTGGTTTTGGGCCTGTCAAAATGGACTTCTTTCTCAAATTAAAAGAGAGAGAGAGACAGAGAGAGAAAAAAAAAATCCATAAATAGATATAGTTTAGAGTGTAATTACGAAACATAGCTGCAATTTGCATATTTACGTTTCGTGGGTAGAGTTTAGTTTCAGAATTTGGCTACAAATAGCACTGAGAATATGCTGATATGTACACCAAACTAGCTATCTACAACTGCTTATAACATTTCATAAACTACTATGATTGCTATCATCTCAACCCTTTCATGAACTATTTAGAGACTACGATACTATAGATGCATCTCTAATGATAATATGGGGATATTATGGCAAGGAATAGGTAAAATTTTATCCTTTATACGTTTTAGAAGTTGATGTCATTTTTTATTTCTCTCTTCCTTGTGTCAAGAATAATGTTACTCATGTTTATTTTTTTTATTTTCATGTTGTTGCCTTCCATCTTGATGCCTTTCGTGGTTTTTCAATTTTTGGATGAACTGAGATACAACGTTTTTGGATGAATCCGCTTAGAAATTATAGCACCATTACTATATAGCTTTCCTACATACTTCTTCCACTTTTTGGTTCCTGAAATGGAAGTAGAGTATTTCCCTCCCAAGAAAGAAGTGCTACTAGAAAATGATTCTCCAACAGATTTAAACTAATCGGTACAAGACATTTAGGAGTGCATAATCAGCGGTGAATGTATTTCTGTTGTTGGTCTATGCATAAACGTTACCCTTTTATTTTGCTTTTAATGAATGTCTTATGCTAATAATAGTTCAATGTTGCATGCATAGATGTTGTTCGTCTATAGTAAAAGTTATAAATTTGAAGTGTTCATCTTCAACCTCAAGCTCAAATCTAAAATGTTCATCTTTTACTTCAAGCTCAAATCTGAAATTTTATGCAAAACCACCTTTAATCTTCTCCAAATTCCCTTAAATTTGAGATTGAGACTCCTCAAAAGATCCCCAACATAACCCAATAACAAACACTAGAAATATCTCACTCCTTCATAAAATCAATTTTTCAAGTTTCAAGCTCAAGCTTGAACAATGGCTATCCTCAAGCTTGAATCTAAAATCTAATCCAAAACCACCTTAAATCTTCTCGAAACTCGTTAAAATTTGAGGTTTAAACTCATCAAAAGATCCCCAACAAAATCCAACAACATTCACTTGAAATGAATCACTCTTTTGAAAATTCATTTTTTCAAGCTTGAAGCTCACAGCTCCAACAATGGCTATCAATGGAGTATATTTCAGATGTAGAAGGAAACGTGGGAATGAATTGAGAGAGGGGAATGTAATTTTATATTTATTTTTTTATTAAGGTAAAAGATAGATTTTTAGATTTTTATTTTGGTTTATTTATTATTTCTTACATCAAAAGTGTATTTTTTAAAACTTGGGAGCTGGTTTGAAAGCTTGGAATAATTATAATTTTTTTTTATTTTCTTAAAATTGTTGGACGAAAATGTATTTTTTAAAACTTGGGGGTTTGTTTTGAAATTCAGGTAACTTGTCTCCACTTAATTAGTACTAATCCTAAAAAGGGTCCTGCCGCCTAATAATTAAAATTTGGGATCCAGATTCCTTAAAAAAACTAGCTTTGGGCCCTGTCAACAAACTTCCCCGTCTTAACTTAACAACAAGCAACAACATTGGATGTTTGTAAAAAGCTTTTAAAAGGTGGCATGGTCAACATGGTTACGTAAATAAAAGCAATCACAACTCCACAAGTAATTCCATGAAGGCATAAAAGACACCACGATCATGCTGTCAATGAATAGTTTGCATGCATCAACAACAAAAGAAAGGTGAAAAAACGACATTGTTAGTTTGGGTTTACTTGTCCATACTATTCTATTTCCAACAAATAAGTTTGTCTTCATCATCTATACTTTGTAACCGTTTTCAGCTCCATTTGCCTCGTAAGAAGTTACAACTCTTAGCCATGTCTTGTTTGTCTGAAGACAAATACCACCGACATCTCACATCGTCTAAGGGTGTGTTTGGTTCGAAGGAAGATGTTTTTTCACGAAAAAAATGTTTTCTTGAAAAACAAACGGTTTTCTTATTTATTTCTAGTGTTTTGCAAGTAATCTATATATATAATAAGCTAGACATAAACAAGGTGATGTGGAGACTTTCTCATGTAAGTTATTGCTATTTATCTTTTTTGTTGTTTTTTTGTCTTTTTCTCCTAATCTTTCTATTTAACTTATTTTTAAAAATCTACAAGTGGCTAAATAATTACATTATTAAATGAGAAAGAATTGCATTATTAAATGAGGAGGACGTTTAGTCCTCGGCCTATTCCCCTAAAATTGTAACTGTATACTACTATTTATTTTTGTATCACTAAGGGCCTGTTTGGAAAGCCACCCAGGTAATTGGAATTGGATGTAATTACACAGTTTGGCCTGTTTGTTTGACCAAGTAATTACACAATTAGGTGGGAATTGGGTGTAATTGACAGGGTGTAATTACACTCTCCAATTCTCAAGGGGGGGGGTAGTAATTGGGTGTAATTACACCCC
Organism: Lycium ferocissimum; assembly: GCF_029784015.1. Taxonomy (NCBI): domain Eukaryota; kingdom Viridiplantae; phylum Streptophyta; class Magnoliopsida; order Solanales; family Solanaceae; genus Lycium; species Lycium ferocissimum. The sequence goes on along the minus strand of NC_081346.1, from coordinate 62,535,839 downwards.
GTAATTACTGATTACTTTTAGTTTATTTCTTTTTTATTTTATTTTATTTCTTTTCTTTTTTAATTTTTTTAATTTATATTATTTAATTTTTTTTTTTTAAATTTCTTTGCTTTTCTAATTTATTTTTCTTTGCTTTTCTAATTTTTTTTTTATTTCTATTAATTTTTTATTTTTACTTTTTAATTATTTTTATAAATATATTTTCTTTTTATATTATTTATATTTCATTTCCTTTCTTCTCATTCCCAACCTTTACTTCTTGTGGTTTCATATAATTGCTCGTATTTTTTATTTTATTTATTTTATTCATTTAGCATAACGTATTATTATTCTAATTTTGGAACTACATCTCTTAATATTAGAAAGAATGAGTCATTAACAAACTTGGCATATAATGAGTGACGTTATTAAAGTAGAATTTTGTTGTGAATGTGATTATAGACTTATATTTTCCCTTTCTTTTGAATTATAGGAGTATTTACTTATGTTACGTTGGAACTTACTTATGTAATGTTGTAATTTGGCATAAGAGTATTATGTTAAAAAAAATTCTCTTGGATTCTTTTGAATTTAAGTTATATTTTCGACTTTAGTACTATTGACTTTTTATTTCACATTGCTTGTTGTTTGTTTTTTACTTATAATTGATAGAATTTTTGTTAAACATTTGAATAATATTGTGGCATTATATTTATAAATATTCTTTTTCTTAAACATCAAATCCCATGATGTTTTCACAAAAAAAAAAAAAAAAAAAAAGTATGCTTTTAAGTTTTATAATCAATTAAAATAAAAATATTATTAATTTGAAATTATATATCAACTATTTTTTACAATATTAGTTACAAATATATGACTATTAATTAACATATTTTCAAGAAACAATGTGTTATTAAATAGCTAATTTAATATCATTTATAAAGACATATATTTTTAAATATTAATTTTAAATTTTTATAGTTAAGTTTTATTTTTAAATTAAACTAAGCGTAATTACACTTGTGCAACAATACACGCTTGTAATTACACCGTAATTACATTATGACAAACAAACAGGTCATTGTAATTACAATATTACTAATTTGTGTAATTACTAGGGTAGTAATTACACCAATTCCAATTACCAGGTGGCTTTCCAAACAGACCCTAAATGATTTTTAAACATAATTTACTCAATTACTTAAGAAAGTAAATGTAGAAAACGTTTAGGAAATGAAAGATCACAAAACTATTCAACAACGTGGGTTTTTGGTTACAAAGCTCTAAGAGTGCATTAATCAGTTCATCGGTCAGAAGAGATAGAAATTAGAAACTAATAATGAAAATCTGTTTTGCTCTTATAGTGCCGTTACAAAAGTAGAGGTGAATTAAATTTCACCAATCACCATACAAGGCACATAGGTGATAGGTCTACTGAGGTTTCGTTGACCAACTTTTTACCCCTATTGCTCTGTGAAAAAATTGGATGATTCCCATTTGCTCTATGCTCTCTCATATCTATACTATGGTTTTCACATTATCATCTACCAATTAACAATGGTTCCATTTATCATTATTATTAATTCAGGGGGCTAAGACATGGAAACAAGGTGAGATCTAAGGAAGTTCTTGAAAATTTTACGAAGGCCTTGAAGTGGCTTACTTTTACAGAGCCTTGAAGTGGCTTACTTTTACAGCAACTTCATTCCTCTTACTATTATTTGAGTTATCTTTATGTTAAATGCTATGGAGTGGAAAAGAGATGGATAAAATTCTATTTTTTTCTTTGCATTTTTGGACAAGGTAAATGCACAAAAAACCTTTCTACTTTTAGTTTGACGTTCATTTTCGTATCGTAGGCTTTATCAAAAAGGTTATCTCGAATTCAGTTTATTAACAAGTAACTCTTTCTTGCAAATAGAAAAATATTTCATGAAGATCGGAGAATATAAAAGGTGGAGAGGTTCTTACAATCCAGAGGTCGTGCATCTTAAAAGTTATGCCAAGAACTACAAACATCCAGTTAGCCATTTAGAAGGTAATTAACAAGGCATTAATCTATATATATGTGTTGAAAGTTCGTAGATGTTTCTAGGAGGACATGTAATGTGATAATTTTAAAAAATAACATATTACAATAGGCTATATGCTATATGATCATATAACTTAAATTGGATTAAAAAAAGTAGAAAATATCACTCACTATATCACTAACTTAAATAATAATCTGATTTAGAGCATGGAAACCATTTACTGAGAATTATTTGAATTATTAGTTCTTTTTAAATGGTGAATTTGGTGATTAATTAGGCTGGATACAAGAAAAATTGTTTGGTGATTTGACGTAGTTAAGATTTTAGTTTGTTCTTATAGATTATTGAAAACTCATACCTATTATTTTAGAAGTTCAAAGTAAGAACTTAGAAGAGTACATAATCTCATCTTAGTCTGAGAGGAAAAAAAAAAAGTCATATTAGATGGTAATTTTTTTTTTTTTTACGGTTTAAACAAAATTAGTTTTTTGTTCCTTCTCTTCTAAGTTTAATTTGTTTAGCTAATGCTATTATAATTTTGAAATGTTATTTCTGTGATATTAGTGAAGAGCATGATAATCAACAGTTAGACAATAGTTTTTTTTAACTTTTAGAATCCAAAATATGTTATTTGTTAGTTTTTCTTTCTCATAAAAAAGGGATAATATTTAAATCTATTATTAGCTTGATTATCTTGTTATAACTCTATAGACGTCTCTTAAGACCACGCTTTCACGCGAACAAATTTACTAATTAATTAGAATTGTTGTCCCAAAAATATTTATATACTAGTGTTGGGCACGTGCGTTGCACGTGTGCCCCATCTTTACTTTGAATCACATATATACATTATATGAAGACACTTGTGTTATGAGTAATATAAAGCGTAATGGCACAAATTAGTAGCTCTATTTGCAGAACATTCTGGGTGTTTCATTGTCAATTACAACGATAATGTTAAAATTTGAATGTGTGCAAAAAGTAATAGAAAATGTTGTTGCAAAAGTTTGAACATCAATTTGACAAATATTCAGTGTGCATATAATGAGTTGCTCATCAGTGCTTAGGTGAGTCGATGTCCTCTAAACTTGAAAATTGCAACCATTGAATTTAGTTAGGGTTGGCCGATAAGTAAAGAGTGAACTTTTTGTGGTATTAGGTGCAAACATGTTATATGAGTGTATCATACCTAAGACTTCCTTACATACGATTTCTTTGTGTATGTCCCGCTTCGACGTTTTAAATGCTCTGTCAAGACCAGAACTTTGGTCGTGGACATTGATATCCCTCTTGAAAGTGCAACGTACAATTGGCCATGCGAGAATACATGTTGGGGAAAATATAAACCAACGTTGGGAATTGTTTGACCTTGTGCTTTATTTATTGTCATTGCTAAGCAAAGTCGTATTGGGAACTGCTGCCTAATGAATTTGAAAGGATATCCTTCATTTTTTGGGGGTGACAATTGAATTCGCGGAAGGAACACATTCTTAGTTGCGCAATGGCCACTTGTAATTTGTGCATGCAAGACGTTCTTGTTGAAGCCTCTACATATCAGTCTAATAGTGTCAAGAGTAGTGGTGAGTTAGTTTATGAGGGCACTAAAACTAGCTAGAATTCTTGAAAATGCTTTACTTCTCATGCACTTAATCGATGTATTGTTTACTGTTGCAGGATTTGGTAACATATACATCATTTAGCTCTCATTCTCTCATATTAACAAATTAGACTTTGACGCAGATGAATTACAGTCAAACTATGTCACAAGTATTATCACAAAAGTCAAAAATTTTCACGAAAATGTCTAGATCAATTTCCCCGGATGCATTGCTAAAAGTTGAAAGCCGGAAAGAACAAAAATTACCTCTAATTCATGAGATGTTTGAACTATAAGAACAATTTTATTTCGATGCTTGATAAGTTAGATAAACGCAGTATCAAAAACTGCGGAAGGCTCAGTCAGACTAATTTCAGACTCCTCCAGGAGAACAGGAATGTTGAGTTTATAACAGTCACATGAGTTCTTGATAACATTGATTTTGCGGAAGAAACAATAGAAGGAAGATGCACACTTGCAACATACAGTACTAGTTACAACAAAAACATGTGATCTCTTGTGGGCACCAAGAGTTTGACCTGATGAAATGCTATTTTTCATTTATTGGTTATCATGTATGGAGATGACCATAATAATTTGATTCTGACTATGTAAGCTTTGCTGGAGTTGCTATATTTTCCTTCTAATTTGGATTTTAAGATATGTAACACCAACAAAATCATGTGCAGGTACGTGGTTGCGTTTGCTATCGTATTTTGGCTGCTGGTGTTAATGGTTACATGACTACCGTGACCAACTTGAAGACATGGTTCTCTCAAATTTATTTCAAAAAAAATATTTAAGTGAGAGAACTAAGAGCGGAAATGAAAATTACCACTTAAACATTTGTTGCTAAAATTCGTGATATGTACAAACCAAATATTTTTGCTTTCTCACATATATCCATTATCAGCTTCTACATTGAAATGACGTTGTTGCACTAGTTTTCCTGAAAATACGATCTTTTGATGTTGGGCTCGGGCCAAGCTCCATCTAGTGTGTGTGTGTATTTGAGAGAGAGAGAATTTTATAAAATAATACAGTTTGGAGCCTAATTACCATTAGTAGCTATAGTTTCACTATTTACCGTTCGTAGCAAACTTCAGTTGCCAGATGCCTGTATTCGTTCGCGACTAATACAGCATGTGTCAATTGTATTCGTTTCGCGACCAACGAGAAATATAGAAATTTAGGGGTATATACAAAGATCCAAACAACAAAAATATAAGGGTGTACAAGAATACATAATCACAAAAATACAATCAAACAAGATACACCCATAAGAATACAGTCAAATAAGGATACAAAACAACAAAATTACATTCCATATCTGAAAAAATAACATATACATGGTGCAAATCAAGATGAAAACACAGAAATATAGGGAATACAAAAGGTACAATCGAAATACAAAAAATAAATCCCATATCTGAAAAAAGGATTTTCGATGCTGGAAAATTCCTATTACTCAAAATATTTTTTTCAGGAACAATCATCCTCACCTGGCGAGAACGGACATCAGAAGCAGCAAAGCTGATAAACCACAGAACTTTTCAGCAGATTCTCCGACCAAGTGAGTAGATCTGCAGTGTTAGTGTGTGACTTTCGAACTGGAATGTTTTTCTCTATTCTTTTTCTTCTTGGGCCAACCCAAGATGCTGCAAATATCAAAACCCAGAAATAGATTCTTCTTATTTCTAGCTCAAGACTTTGTACCTCATCTTTGTTCAGTCTGTAAGACATTCTATACAATTTAAGAATGTCTATATACATATAGAGCGAAATCGCAGCGGAATAATAGATAGCGTACCTCCAGCCATTGTTTCGGAATCGTCATTGGCGTCATCGACTTTGGTTCCAACTCTGGTGAGTCTTCTAAGCACTCAAATCTCGCTCAAGATGGTGTGGACTTCAAAAGGGAGAATTTGTGATTAGGGATCCATATATGTGACTTCACTTTTATACTGTTCTTCCATTACGAGCAGTTACAAGAGCAGTTCATTTAGGGCAACAGTTTCTTTAGGGGCAGTTTTAGATAAGTGAATAAGGGAGTTTTAACTGGTCCAAATAATGAGGACCATTGCCACGACCCAATTTGACTAAGCCGTGCAGGCACTTACCTTTCTCACCTCACTAAGTGAACCCTCAATCCAACAATAATAAAGGCATAAATAATTAAATCAATTAAGCGAAAGAGAATAAATCACGTAAGTCTTACGATAATAATATAGACAAAGTGTGAAAATAAGAAAATACACCCAGGGTCTGGTCTAAGCCATATAAGAGCATCTAACCAGAAATATACAAGTCTAGAAATATAATAATACATCACTATCTGTATATGTCTTGGAATGGAAAGTAAGACATAAATAAGAGGAGTCTTCAAGTGACAAGAACGTCCGTCTCTGCTCGTAAACTCTAAGTTGTGCGATAGCGACTATCACCACGGGGAGATGGAAGCGTATCCACCTTTGGAACTCGCATTCATACAAGAATGCAACAAGTACAAATCGATGCAAACCACAGTACTAGTAGGTATCATAGGCCGACTAAGTATAACTAACATAATTCATACAATAAAGCAGATAGGCAGATAAATCAACAAGTACAAGTCAAAAATAATCAGAACCAAGTACACGTCGTCACCTAAGTGGAAGCATCTAAATCCAAGTGTGTCAAGTCTCAATTTATCCAATCCGAACCCAACATCACAAGTAAAACACCAGATCATCACAATATAAGCCATAATGCAATGCAATGCAATGATATAAGAATGCAAATGCAATGCAATGCTGTGTACACATGTACTCCGGACAGAAGTATCGTCGTCCCGGTAGCAGAACTCATAGGGGACCCGCGAAGTCCATGTACTCACTCAATCCACGATTCCAGAAAAACCATCGGACATCGGACTCTCACCTCACTTCACACAATCCATGATTCCGGGATAACTATCGGATATCGGACTTCTCACATCACTTCACACAATCCACGATTCCGGGATAACCATCGGATATCGGACTTCTCACATCACTCTCATGCAAACTAAGCCCACCATCAAACGGCCATCAAGTATCAACAATGTATCAACAGTATATCATGAGAGATGTGAATGCGTGCAATGTATGAATCAACATCAATAATCAGGTCAATATCACAAGTACCAAGCATGGGTACGCCAACCATATCATGAAAGACTACACAAGTCATATGGAATACTATCCTCGTATCAACATCAACAAGTGAGGTACCACAATATCATGAACAAGATATATCAATAGTCTCCAATATCTACTATTACTACCACGCGATATCAAGCCAATAACAATAGAGCAATCAAGTCACAACACAATGGGGTGGCTAGCCCCCATTACACAACAGGGCCCAACCTAAGACAAAATCTAACCCAACTTCATACCCGAAGGTTTACATTCTTTCTCCGACAATATCATCTAAATATATGCTTCGCTACACAAAGTCTCACCAAGGGTAAGCCATAACCTACCTAGATGGCCGAACAACAATACACCAACAATCACTCTTTAGCCTTGCCCTTCCGCTGAGCCTCAAGATCAAGAAAGTCTAGGCATATTCGAAATCTAGATTAGAAACCATGAAGATCGATACCTATATTGCTATCATTCAAATTAGGTCAAAAACCAACCCTAGAATTTGGAAAAATGGTGCCCACAAGGTCAAAACGGAAAATTCAGTGGGTAAAATATCCAATTAAACACTAGGTGATCAAAACCCATCAACTAATCGCTAAATTAACTCAAGGATTCATCCAATTTTGAAATTCAAGCAAAACCTCCAATTTTGGGTACAAACCCTAACTCTTAGATTCAAGAATCCAACACTAATAATGGAAGATATATGATTAACAACCTTAGATACATCATAATCTAGCATAAACCCAATCAATTTCATCATTAAAAAGCCTAGATAGAATATCCGCTAAATCCACTTTTTATCTTCCATGTCTAATGAACTAACAAAAGAGGATTCTAAGATGATTAGGAATAATGAATTAGCAAGGGGATTGAGGGACTTAACACCAAGAATCATCTAGAATAGTTTCAAGAGCTCGATTTTCGAAATGGTAATAAATGATAGACTAAGGATTTTTAATACACGATTAATAAAATAACCGGAACGTGATATCTTAGCTATACCAAGTGACTAAGAAGGTCCGCCTCGCCAATCGATCACTTCGCGGTCATCACCAAAAACACATGGGCCGGCCCGGCGGCATGGAAACCGTATTATAATGGTGCCGGCCCGGTGCGCTAATCGGTAAAAGCGCCATGTGGGACCCGATGCCGCATTTTCCCGAATTTCTCAAGTCTTAACCGAAATCACGACTAACTCGAGGCTCACAAACCACATACACGGACCCACATAAAAACACGCTCTAACGCAATCGTGACCTCGAAATTCCCGATGGAGGTCTCGTTGACATACCGGCATTAACCGATGCCTCGATTCTAACTTTCCAACCCAAGTCCAAAAATGCATCCAAGTGTATTAGAACCGAACCGACATACACATAAGTTAATCGACAATCCGGACCTCTCAAAATCGTTTTCGAAAAGATCCGTTTACTCAAAAGTCAACTTTGAGTCAATTGTTTTTCGCTTTAAGTCCAAATTTCACAAAATGTCGCCCGAAATCAAATCTAGACACCTCGGGAAGTGTCGACGGTCTCTCTCGTATCAAAAGTGAGCTAACCAAGCTCCGAAAGGGCAAAAGTGTCGGAAGACTATAACGACTAAACTAATTGTCGTTACATCAATTTTCACACGTTAAAAGGAACGGAAATAACACGCCCCGTTCCCCGATCTAAACACCGTATTCGTTTGCGGAGAGAGGAATTAATTTCAATGAAAACTCGTCGAAGCTACGCCATTGAGAGAACTTCCGTTTCCCCGATCTAGTAGATCTGAACAAGTTAACCGGAAAACAAACTCATCTCGCGCCACGATGACCTCCATCACCATCGCTCGTCGACTTTCACGGGAGAAGCCATCACCCGATCGGAGCTCCGAAAAGAAGAAATCTCTCGGCGAAGGTACACAATCCAAACAAGTTTTTCATTACCCAAAATTAATACCCGCTTAGAATAATAAAACAAATGATATTTTTCAAGAAGTACAAAATCGTATTTATACGATCCTCATTTGATATATTGATTAATTGGATCGTTTCTTTATGGATTCCTATCCCAAATTCTTCGAGATGTGTTTTAAGTACGATCAAACTTTTCTATAACGACATACGGTTGGATCCTAAGTTTTTGGTTGTTATGAGAATGATCGTTAGACACCTATAACAAAATTTGGCATTTAAATACCTATTATAGTAAAAAAGATGCATAACGTCGATTTTTTTATTTTTTTAATGTTATAAAAAAAATAACAAAATTATTTAAATTTTAAATTTCTAAGATATGCATACTTCACAAACTAAACATTAAAGAAAGTTAACTTAATTTCGATAATTCCATAGTTGAATGTATAAGTTTTAAGTTCTAAGGCACACATCTTTAAATCTACTTGAAAATTAATTTTTTCAAGATTGATGGAGGAAATTTATAATTGTAGCTTGTTGAAAAAGATTAGAATTGAATCACAGATTTGTCTCTTTGCTTGTTCTAAAAAGAATAGATTCGCATTCTTATTCACATTGTTTTCCTTTTTGAAATTATTTATAAATAAAAATAGAAGACAATGATGTTTTAAGATTACAAATATGTATTCATGTGTATATATTCGTCATGAATATAGTATAGTAAAGTATCAAATTAAATATTTGTTCAAAATCTACTTGCACCTATTATTGGTAATCATAAATATTATATAATTATAAAGATGGTTAATTATTATATTACCAAAAAAAGAAGATAGTTGTTATAGGGGGGTAATTTTACAATGAGCATACTGTTATAAAATTGGTTGTTGTTGTTATAGGTAAAATATTGTTACAAAGAAGTAAAATATAACATTAAAGATTGGTTCCGAAAAAACTTAGTAGTTATAGAGATATGTTGTTAATTGTAGATGCTATTATAAAGAGGTATGACTGTATTCCTTGATGAGGGATGAAGCAACACACTGGATTGTGTTTTACAAGATACCATTTTTAATCATTTTATTGAATCGCCCCACTAAAAATATATGATCAAGACCCTTTTATTTTATCCTCATTGTCTCTTAAATATAATTAAAAAAATCAAGACATTTTGTTTTAGTTATACATAGCATAACTAGCAACATAAAACTCACGGGTACTAATTGAGAAAAATCATACTGCTAGTGCTTTGAAAAATCAATAGTATTGTTCTTGAAATTTTTTCATTGGTGACAATTATCACGACATGTTTTTCCAGATTCATAGCATTCATAATCTACAGGGCAACACCACATGGGTTTTGGTCTGCTTTGCGGATTGACTGGTTCGCATCGGACAGGTACAACTTCTGCTTTAACTCTTATACTTCCATCACCTATATTTCATAAAATAAGAATGCATATCAATTAGTTAATTAAGTTTTAAACACTGACAGTGCGTAAAAAAAGCTCTTATACTATCAGATTACCTAAAATATAACAACAGTAACCATTCATAAAAATAAAATTAGTAATTCGAAAAAACAAGGCTTGTTACCTGTTTCAACAAGGATAGCCTATATAAGTTCAATCAATTACTAAAAACTAAGTTTTCAACTGAATTTCCTTTTAAAATTTGCTCATCGAAAATAATTTTCACAGAACTTTTCATTGAAACTAGGGAAAAGGGTCAAACATACCCCTGAACTATACAAAATAGGTTAATTTTACCCTTTACGTTTTTGATAAATAATGCGCTGCCGTTACGTTTTGAACAAAATGCCCTCCAACTATCCAAATACGCTCAAAACCACCCTTCCATACGCTGCTCCAAAAACAAGAGAAAATGAGCCAATTTTTCCTTGAACTAGAGCAAAGTTGCCTTCATTACGAATAATTCCAAAAGGAAAAATTGGCACATTTTTCTTATTTTGTGAGCAACCGCTATTAGGAAGGATACTTTTGAGCTATTTGGATAGTTGCGTAAGGCACCTCTTTTGGAGGCAAAAATACAACCTGAAAAAGCATTTTTGAAAAAATGTAACGAAAGGTGAAATTAACCCTTTCAATAGTTTATGGATATTTTGATCATTTTCCCTTGAAAATATAAGCTTTTTGGTGGAAATCGTCATTTTTAGTGGTGAATCCGAAGATATAGTATATAAGTTTGTGTATTGAAAAATTAAAAGTATTTCATGTTGTTCAATTTTTTGCGTTATACGTAATGATAATTCAAATAATAATAACATAATAAGTAGAAAAAAAAAAAAACGTGACGGACACACAATGATGGAGAGCCAACAGAGAAAACAAAACCACATAAAAAGCAGCAAAACTGACTGAAGTGGGAAAATTTTGTAGAGGCTTACCGAATATATATGATTTTAGTGCTCAAAAGTCAAAAGATAGTGAGAAATAGTTATGAATTCTCTCAAATATATAGCCCTATGAAAGTATTTCATTTTGGCAATTAAGACAAACTAATGATTAATTTACCAAGTTTTATTTCCTAATTTTCATAATCCGGGGACACTAACATTGAAAATCTCAACTGCTTACCTTTTTCATGTTTTATATGATCATCCTCATTATGGTAATTAGATTATCAACATGCACAAGAGAAGATATTAGCTTACTTGCTAAAATTTTAAACATAAAATTGTAAAAAATTTAACACAACATTAATCTTCCCGTGAGTAATTTTTTCTTTATTGTAGCACTCGCCGTTTATGTTCTTGAAAATTTTGATTGTTTAAAATAATAGGGATGATTACTTAATATAATTAACAATCAACCTTCAAAAAAAACAAATAAGTTGACTTTTTTAGGTACGATTTTTGATAAGTTGATTAAGTGATCACAAAAAACCAAAAGGGAGAATAATCATCACATACAGAATACATATTAGAAACCTATAAAAGTATCGTTTTTACTTATTTTCCATGAGGAGCTAACTAAAACACTTGCAGTCTAAACATATAAGGTTCGAGAAATACATAAATAAATAAACATATGTCTGCACGTGTGAACCGCAATATAAATTTAAAGTCAATTAAATTGAGTTAGGCTCGTAAAGTTGGTCCAACCTAAGGGTGAAGGATTGATTTTATAAAAGTTTGATTTGATTTTTTTAATTTCGATAACCGCAATTGCACTAAAGTAATTTCGGTTTGGTTTTTCATATTTTTGTTGTATTTTAATCGGTTTGGTTTTTTTGTTTTGGGCCTGTCAAATTGGACTTGTTTTCAGATATAAAAAAGGAGAAAATTTCACAAGTAGCTATAGTTAGAGTGTAACTACGAAACATAGTTATAGCTTGCATTTTCGTAGCTACAGTTATGTTCCACAAGACAAACGAAATACGCGTATCAAGGCGCCTAGCAAGATACACTATATCAGCGCACAAGACAAGGTTAAAAATACATTGTATCCGCGGCGAGATACAAGATCACATACACTTCAAAGACACTTTACAATCATCGCGCTCGTAAATGTCACACATACAACTTACATGCATACAACATACACTTTACATACATACAAGCATACACTTGTATATCAACCGTATTTCATTGTATCACACTTGTATTTTAGGAGATAAACTTGTATCATCACCGTAAACCACCGCAACGAACACCAAAAATCACTTGTATGTCACCGTATTTTATTGTATCACACTTGTATTTTATGAGATACACTTGTATCATTACAAACACCACCCCAATCACCACCACAAATCACTTATATGTCAGCGTATTTTGTTGTACGACACTTGTATTTTATGAGATACTTGTCACTTTATCTCGTTTTTCCGTTGGTGTTTTTCCTTTGGTACCCTTTCTTTATCGTCTTCGATAATCATCTCTACAACCCCATAGAAATATTCTTAAGTTTTTCTGACTTTGAAAGACAAACTAGAACTATAATCCTATTTCTTTTTAGATTTGGAAGAGATGAACAAGAAACGAAACAAAGAACCTTCCACTCAAATTTCTTACTCAAGAACTCTTTTGCCGATTTCTCTTTGTTTTTCTCTATCAGTGCGGCTAAAAAAATGGCCAAAGACACTCCTGAAAAATGATTCCAACTAGCTATGCTATTGGAGCATGGATTTTAGAGCATCTTTACCATCGGAAAAAGGTACGAAACTCCAATTGAAATGAATATGCCTCTTTTAAGGGATATGCTACAAAACCCAAAATATAGCTATGTATCGTAATTTTTTCGAACTATAGCTATATATCATATATACAGTCAATATATTTATCAACCCACGTAATTTTTTCATAAAAAAAAAATAGATCTCAAAATTACTTTTTTTGCAAAATCCTTCTCCTTCCCTTTTTTCGGAAGAAGGGTGGGATCCGGACAAAATCGATGAAACGGAAGAAATCTGAGTGAGTGGAAAGGACAAAATAAAGGATAAATTTCACTCTCAACTTACAGAGACAGGCTATAATTGTAATTGTGAATTAAAAAAAATGTAATTAAAAGTATATTAATAACCAAAAGTAAGTCATTACAAATCCACAACACAACTAACACAGTAACAGAGCTTGCTGTCCAGAAAAAGTAAAAAAAACTAAAAAACCAGCCTATTACTCTAATCTCTAAATAGCCACTGTTGACACCTAATTTTTGACCTCCCATAATTTGCTTTAATTGACCTCCCATAATAAAATTTACTATGAGGTTGTTGGTGCTCTAAATGGATTTTAGTGTTTTTAGAGTCTGTGATCAATTTATTAAAGGAAAAAGAAACTTAGGTAAAAGATTTTTCAAGCAAGAGAGAAATCTTTTGGTACCAAGTTCGAGGTAAGGGTTCGTGATCCCCTAGGAAGGTTTTACGCACCCTAGTATTAAAATCCGAGAATACGGTTGACCTACGAGCTTCAATGTGTGATTAATGTACTTATTTATTTGAAAGTGTTTTGTTTTCCGCAAAAATGTCATTATTATCCATATCATAACTTCAAGAAAAAGTTGGCAAAAATTCCCCTTTAAAAAGGGGTTTTTGGGTTTTGAAAAATCCACGTAAGTGTTCAACTCATTTTATTGCCGAACTGGTGACACACACTGGATTTCTCTCATGTAGAGTCGCTACTATTCTAGTCCTAATAAGAATTTAGTCACGGTTTTTTT